>NW_027605419.1:0-10000 GCF_048128805.1 Centroberyx gerrardi | reverse complement strand
CTGACACAACATACAGACTGACATGTTTTGCATTGAGATTTATTGAATTTAGATATATTGTCCCATCACTAATAGATAGAGCTGGTTTAAAACATTCTCCTCTCATTCTCGTTTTCATAATGAAAAGTCTGTTGTTGCTGTATTGTTGATAGTTGGAAGCGGTGTGAAAGTGATATGGATGAAACATAAGAGTATTAGACAGAAAATGAAAACAAAATCCACCGCTTGATTTAAGCAATAACTGTAATATTAAAAAACTGTGGATTATTATGGGGGGGGAAATTGCCCCTTTTGTGTCTTGGCGTCACATATGGTGGAAGACATATGGTGCATGCTGGGAGCCAGGAAGAATGGAAAAGTGCAATTCTGCTGATAGATTACTACTTTATTTAAGGATTATCTAATATTCTGCTCTCTGGCGCTGAGAAATGTGGATTTTACTGATCCAGATATCCAGATTTTAATTTTTCAATACTTAAAACAGTAGGAATGAAGAATGTGTTCTTGCTGATTTTGACATGAACACTCAAATTTAGAAATGAATCACTTTTAACAAACAAATGGATCACAAAGTGCTTTAAAGAGCGACATGAAGACATGAAGACACATCAAAGGAACAAACACAGCTAAAGTGGATTAACGCTGTTTTTTAAGTCAGTGTCATCAGCATAGCTGCAGATCTCAGCCTCGTTTTCCTCCTTCATTCCTTCTTGTCCAGTATGAAAAACAATTTTCCCTTTTTTTACTGTGAACAAGCGACGTTCAAGAGTGTGAAACCAATGAAAAACATGAGATGATCCATTCCTAACGGCCTTTTGCTCATTAAATATTTCTGTTTCTGAGGATGTGATCATTTGGAAATAACTGAAGGATCTGAAGGTCTGGCATGTTGGACTGAAAGCTTCACTTGGACCTTCTCACTGACATTATTATTATTATTATTATTATTATTATTATTATTATTATTATTATTATTATTATGACATTATTTACCAAACCACAAGGGTTTATGTGACCATCTCCTGTGCTGCTGAAGCAGAATAGCAGTGTGTTTTTTCCAAGTTAAAGCCAGCGCTCCAGCTTCCTCTGTGTTTCTGCACAGTCAGCACAGTTCAGACTCGTTTTCCTCCTTCATTCGTTCTTTAATTCATGAATTCTTCAACTTCCGCAGAGCGAGAGAATCCGTCACAGGAAACACGAAGACAAACTTTCTGTTTTCTCCCGATTTCACCGAGCCGAGTCGAGTGTTTTCGTTACACTTTACTGTCTCATCCAGTTCAGTTACAGCTGCTCTGACACACTGAAGTTTTATGATTTTAAAAACAGGTAAATGTTAAAAATCTAATTTCATCCAGCATGCATTGCAGAATGACTGGTGGAAATATAAACTAGATGAAGACAGAAGCAAATGGATTATAACTCAAAATAATAATAATAACTTTAGAATAATAATACATTTATTTATATAGCAACTTTAAAAACAGAGTTAACAAAGTGATTTTGACAGTCAAAATAAAAGCAGAATAAAAACAGAATAATTAAAAAATTGACAGTGGAGTTTTTCTTTAAGTCTGAGTCTTTTCTTCAATATTTGAAGAAATGGAGTGTGTGTGTGTGTGTGTGTGTGTGTGTGTGTGTGTGTGTGTGTGCGTGTGTGTGAGCAGACTGACCCTAATAAAGAGGAAATTACCCGCAGCAGACGACGGCTGTCATCCAACATATGCGCTCCATTACCCAGAAACCAACAGTGTGACCTGAGGCAGCGACAGTCTGACGCTGCAGCTTCACTTTATTTAACCAGCCGATGTTTCACCCTGCATACCTGCTGCCACTCATTTAATATCATTCTTTTGGTTAATGAATTTACACTAAATATGTTTTTGCTGTTGTTGTTGTTATGTTTAAACCGCCATTTGTTCTATTTTTTATTTATTTTCTGTTTTCCCTGCTCAGTCCTGTCACTATTTGCTGCTGCAGCGACCCAGTTTCCTAACAGGAATCAGTGAAAAGTTTCATTTTATTTTATTTCATCTCATTATATCTACATATACAGTATATACTGTATATATGTATGTATTTTTTTTTTTATTTAGTAACTCATTTTCCAGAGACCTGGCCAAGACTGCAGGGTCATGACAAAAATGAAGGCAAAAATACAATTATAATAGAAACAGATGGAAGTGCAAATCAAACTGTACATATTGAAAGTTAAAAGGAATTACAAGTTCATATTGAAATAGAGACACGTTAAAAACACATTAATCATCAGAGTCACTTTAATTGGAAACTATAATAAAGATACAGCAGTGAGTCTTGGTTTAAACAAACCTGACTCCACTTCCTGTAACTGTATCTGACATGATGGACTCGTCTGTCTCTTCTTCTGTGGTGTTCACTACCAGTTCAGAACACATGAAGAAGAAACAGCTGAATATGAGCATCAGTCCAGACTTCATTTTGTTCTGCTGGGCTCTGCTAGCTAGACTCTCGCTGCCGTTATTTGGTGCCACCAGAGGTCAAAGGTCATCGCTCACCTGGACAAACAACCAACTGGAGGAGGAGAAGAAACGGATCCGAACACGCTGGCTGTGAACGCAGCGCTACAGACAGACTTTACAGATCAGTCTGTGGACAGTGGCTTCAGTCGCTTCAGGGACAGTCTGTGCTTTTCTAAACTTTGGGGTAAAAGTTGTTAGAAGATCAACCAATTAAATTTGATTATTGATCTTTATTCTCCAACCTGAACTCTAACCCCGGTCTGTCTGACGGTTCAGATCCTCCAGGAGGGAAAACTCTAGTTCAGTAATTGTGAATTAATGTTTGGATTTTTTAAACCGATTTTCTTCTTATTTTCCTCTTCTCTCCTTTCCTCCAATCTGTTCTTAGCCTCGTTTGCTCTAATCCTGCCACACAGCCGACCTGGAGGAGAGACAGACAGACAGACAGACAGACAGACAGACAGAGAGACAGACAGGCAGACAGATCTCACCTACAGTTCGTTTGCTTTGGTCTGAATCATAGTTGGAAAGTTTACTCTGTAACATTTGTGTATTTGGTTCGTTCAGGTACAAGCCAAGCAGGAGCCAAAACAAACCTGAAACGTTTGCTGTTTGCCATCATTTCCCCTCTCTGGTCTTCACAGCAGGTCAGAACACATGAAGAAGAAGTTGAGTATGAGCCTCCGTCCACACTGCAGTTTGTCCTCAGTTCATTTTGTCAGTCTAGACTTTCCAAGCATGAGGAACTGCTGACTGTCACATATCAGTATCCACCCTGATACCCATAAAACCAAACGGTTAACGGTCGAACAACAAACAGACTGATGAAGCCAGATGTTTTGGGTTGTTTCCTGTCGATCAGTCCTCTTGGAAGCGGACTGATCTCGCTTTCCCAGTCGTCTCGTGTCGTTATCTGGTGCCGCCAGAGCTCGCGTGGCGCTGTTCTCACCCGGAGAAACGAACCCAACTGAAGGAGGAAACGCACCGGAGTTCGACTGAACCGGTCCAAACATACTTGGTGTGAACGCAGCCTTAGTCTCCATTGCATTTACCTTTCAGCTGGTGTTTGATGCAGAACATGATGATGGTAATCCATGCATTATGACTGAATGTGTCTGATTTGTTGAACTGTCTTTCATTTGATTCATAATGTTTGATTTATAATGTTTAGAGTCGAGACAAACTCTCTTAGAAGTGGAAATTCCTGTCATTCTCATTCAGTTCACTTCTGTTTCCTCACAGCCGGGAGACTTTCACACTCAGGAGCTGGACTGAGTCTAACATGAAGTCTCACTGAAGGTTCAGGACCGGACCGGACTCTGCCTGATGTGATGTCATCATGACGAAGAACACAGCAAAGAAAATTAGTATATAAATAATAAGAGAACAAACGCTGGGTGTTCAAATTAACCCACCAGCTCCGCAGCAGACTGGACCAGATGGGAGGGAGGGGGAGGCACGAGTCCTGGAAGGGGGGGGGGGCAGGGGTCAATCATCAAATGATAACACAAGACATCTGCTGTTTCCGTGGAGACAGTGCCACGAGCCCGGCGTCATGACGACCTGACAGGAGGGAGGGGGGGGGGGGGGGGGGCATCACACCCAGAAAGACTTTCTTCATTCCTCGATCCTCCTGCGCGCCCCGGGCCGTAATCCCAACGCTCCTTAATCTGCTGTAAATACTAATGTAGTTCAGGTATTACTGCAGCAATCTGCCGCAGCGCAAATCCCCGACCCAGCAGCATGAGTATGCACAATTTTTTTTTTAAAAAGAGAGGGGAGAGGGGAGGGGGGCTGTAATTTTGTTCTTTATTATGACGTTAGGCATAAAGACATATGGCTTAGTGTTTGCATGCGACCGGACGCTCAGTAAAATCCACATTTCTCAGCGCCAGAGAGCAGAATATTAGATAATCCTTAAATAAAGTAGTAATCTATCAGCAATTGCACTTTTCCATTCTTCCTGGCTCCCAGCATGCACCATATGTCTTCCACCATATGTGACGCCAAGACACAAAAGGGGCAATTTCCCCCCCCCATAATAATCCACAGTTTTTTTAATATTACAGTTATTGCTTAAATCAAGCGGTGGATTTTGTTTTCATTTTCTGTCTAATACTCTTATGTTTCATCCATATCACTTTCACACCGCTTCCAAGCAGTTAAACCAAACTGAACACAGCAGATTTACTGCAGCATCATTCCTCCATCAGACTGTCCGCGACTTCACAGCTGAACTGACAACAAAAACATGAAAAACAACAAGAAAAACAACAACAACAAGAAAAACAACAGGAAAAACAACAAAAACAACAACAACAACAACAACAACACCACAACAAAACTTTGTGAAACGAGCCTGAACTCTGAAACTCGAAAAGTTTCAGATCAGGTTCCTCCAGTAAAGGATTCAGGTCCAACAGCAGGAATTGTTCTGGACATTTCCACCTGTTGGTCACATGTAAAGGTTAGCTAACGCTTCAGTTTAGCAGCTGAAGCAGTTAGCTTCAGGTTAGGATGGTTAAGATAAGGTTTGGTTCAGGTCAGTCTTGTGTAGCCGGACATCGTGAGCCTGCTAGCTTCCGCTCGTCTGCTAAACTCTGTTCTGCAGGTTTGAACTGAGCGCTGGGAGCCAGCGGCCGCTTGCTGATTGGCTAATCTCACAGCGAATCAGCGCCTGTCGTTTGGTCCGTCAAACTTTGACATCTAATAAAGAAGAAGATAAAGCTAGCTGCTCTCTAAGCACCCAGTGTAGTGTTTCTCTGCAGTTTGTCTCTGAAGTCTTAGCAGCAGCTAACAGCTACGACTGTAGAGGAGTTCAGCGCCGAGTCGAGGGAGCGGCCATGTTGGCTCACTGCACCGCTCCGGATAATGTTGAGATGCACAGCATGCATATCAGACATGATGCTGCGCTAGCTGGTGAGAAGGCTCCGCCCCTCGAGGTTCCCCAGTCGTTCAAAGTGAATGAAAGACTGAGGCCGAGTCTAGAGTTAAGGTTGTCAGGGTTTATACAACGACAACAGTTTGGTTAAAGCCCCAGCAGCTCTCCTGTGGCTGAGCAACGAATTACAACACAGCTGTTTTGGTTGGCTGTTTGCTCTGAGGCTCCTCCCCCTCCCGCACCCGCTCTATTAGTTATTTTCCTTGTCATAACCAAAGTTTACCACGATTCATTTTTAATCTTAGAGTTCCTGCTCTGCATCAGGCTGCTGAATGCTGTTAGCTGTCAGTTAGCCTCAGCCTAGCTAACATGCTACACAGAGTTAGCTCTCTCTCATATCAAGAGAGGATGGCTCCATTTGGTTGTGGTTTGCCGCTAGCATCCAACTCATAGACTGAAAACAGATGGAGTAGTGAGTTCTTCACCCACAGGTTTCTGAAGGGCCGTTTTGAAGCCAAAGGTTTACGGTCGCCGCCATGTTGGAGCCGGAGCAGCCAGAGAGAAGCCGAGGGTCGACAGAGCCGCAGCGCCGCCTGCTATTGGTCCGTAATCAACAACCTGTCAATCACTGGACAGGCGACCTGTCAATCACTAGGAAAACAACCGTTTTATAACCATTATATCCCGTTGATGATGCAATTATTTTGAAAATCTCCATATGGATACATATTAGAAGAAGTGAAATTAGCTGCTGAGACCAAAACCTCTTATGGAAAAAATGTATTGACTTTTATGTACTGAATGTACTGATTTTTATCAGAAGTTGGTTGTGGTCCGTTGACTTCGTAGTCAGATGGTTTGGAGTGTTTTTGGAGCCGGACTCTAGCGGACGTTAGAAGAGCTGCAGCTTTCAGCCACTATTAGCTTCAAAAGTCAACCGCGGTTTTGCCCGCTTGGTCCACATCAACTGCATTCTAGTTGTACAGTATGTGTGGTAGAGTTGGTCTTTTCATTCAGCAGGCAGCTGAACTTATGCTGACTGTGCTGTCAGGTCAGTGTGTCCAAAACAGAAACAGAGCCGGAGAGACGACTGGGGAGACTGGGAAGACTGGGGAGACTGGGGAGACTGGGAGACTGGGGAGACTGGGAAGACTGGGGAGACTGGGGAGACTGGGAAGACTGGGGAGACTGGGAGACTGGGAGACTGGGGAGACTGGGGAGACTGGGGGGACTGGGGAGACTGGGGAGACTGGGGGACGGGGTGGGGGGGGTGGGGGGGGGGGGGCTGTACGGAGAGCACAGACTGGACCTTTAAGTCAAAGTCGTCGTTGGCAACGGTCAGCTGTCTGTCTGTCTGTCTGTCTGTCCCTCCCTCTGTCTGTCTGTCTGTCTGTCTGTCTGTCTGTCTGTCTGTCCCTCTGTCTGTCTGTCTGTCTGTCTGTCTGTCTGTCTGTCCCTCTGTCTGTCTGTCTGTCTGTCTGTCTGTCCCTCTGTCTGTCTGTCTGTCTGTCTGTCTGTCCCTCCCTCTGTCTGTCTGTCCCTCTGTCTGTCTGTCTGTCTGTCTGTCTGTCTGTCTGTCCCTCCCTCTGTCTGTCTGTCCCTCTGTCTGTCTGTCTGTCTGTCTGTCTGTCCCTCCCTCTGTCTGTCTGTCCCTCCCTCTGTCTGTCTGTCTGTCTGTCTGTCTGTCTGTCTGTCTGTCCCTCCCTCTGTCTGTTGGCCTGTCTGTCTGTCTGTCTGTCTGTCTGTCTGTCTGTCTGTCTGTCTGTCTAGTCCTGGAATTCCCTCCTTTGACTTGATGATTCTTGACTAATTAGTGAACTATGAGTCACAGCTTGGAAGAAAGGGGAGGGGGGGGGGGGGGGGGGGGGGGGGGGGGGAGGGAAAGAGAGAGGGGGGGGGGGGGGGGGGGAGTGAGGGAGAAGGAAAGAGGGAAAGATAAAGGGAGGGAAAGGGAGGGATTAAGGGAAGGAGGGGGGGGGGGATCAGTGTGTCGTTGGTTAAACTGAAGTGACAGACAGCAGGAGGAGAGAGCAGCAGCTAACTGTCGACAGCAGCAGCTTCAGTTCAGTAAAACTCTCTGAAGGTTTCCTGAAGAGAAAATCAGTCGTCACTTAAAGGATAAGGCCGGTGTTTTTTAATGTATTTCTTACCATCAACAAATCCTATGAAAATAACAAAATCAACAATGTGTTTGCTCTCCTCCCGTTACTTTCTGTCTTCCCACGTTCCCTTTTTAGCCGTCAACCTGGAAGTCATTGGCTCCAATTGTAAGCTAAAAACCTTTAAATACAGCTCACAAAGACTTAGTTTACATTTTAAAAATCGCTAACTGTTACCATGAAAAGTCAGACTGTTGTAGTTATTACCAAATCAAATTCAAACGGGAACGAATTCTTCATTACGCCGGGGACTATTTTCTGTGCTACGGAACTACTTTCCCGAGATGAAAACGTGTTTACGGTCGGCTTATTAAGTCGTTTGAGGAAAAAGTCGTCCGGCCCGGTGCATCGTGATGATGAAATATGCTGCAGAGCAGCAGCATGGCTCTGTGACGGGTTTAATAGTTTTTTAATACAATGCAGTTCTATGGCTGCTGGGACATGAGGCTGCACTGGGACCGGCTACATGGACGAGATTTGTTGGCAACACAAAATCATTGCTGATTTTGTTATTTTCATAGGATTTGTTGACCGTAAGAAATGTATTAAAAAACACCAGCCTGATCCTTTAAAGTTCTGCTTAGAATATTTCCTTAAAGGAAAACTTCCTAAAACAAAGCATCTCTGGCTCCATCCAGTAGTTTGTTATGTTTTTCTTCTCGGTGGATAACTGACCAATCGTAGACGAGGTGACGTCACCTCCAGATATTTATAGTTTGATATGAGAAAATGTTTCAGGATGTAAAACATCAGCGGTAAACATCAGGTTTTGGTGTCAGTCCCTCAGAATCAAAGAGCGAAAAAAAAACAAAAAAAAAACATCTACGTAACTTTAAAGTCTATATGGTGAAGTTTTGTAACTAATTTACAGATTTGACTGATAACTGACGGCTCTGACTAACTGGAGTGTTAGCAGCTCGGTTAGCTAGCTCACGGTGTTAGCGGCTCGGTTGGCTAGCTCACGGCGTTAGCGGCTCGGTTGGCTAGCTCACGGCGTTAGCGGCTCGGTTGGCTAGCTCACGGCGTTAGCGGCTCGGTTGGCTAGCTCACGGCGTTAGCGGCTCTGTTAGCTAGCTCACGGCGTTAGCGGCTCGGTTAGCTAGCTCACGGTGTTAGCTTTAGCTACAACTAATTTTCGGTCTGTTATGTTTCCTGTGGAATATTCCAGTCTGGTCTCGGGTGTGGTGGCAGCAAATAAGTAAAAGTTACACTATTATGATTATTATGATCATTGTTTACTTATTATTATCATCATTATTATCATTATATTATTATTAGGCTGTGAGAACATGCAGCTGTAGAAATTATGCTCTACCTGCATCCCAAGAAAATTAATTCAAAAAATGATAACAAAACAAAAACATGAAGTAAGGACTGACTGAGCGGAGACGAGGCGTTTCAGTCCAATGTGAGATTTGAAAATGTGACTCTTTCCTCTACAGGACTGCGGGCATCAAAGTAAAGTTCATTGTGGATAATTATAATATTGATGACTATACTTAATGATAATTAAGGTATTCATTTTCTTAAGACGTTTTCTTACAAAACAGTGACATTTTAGCTGAAACACACAGAACTTACATATGAACTACATATTAAATGAGCTGATATTTAACGTTCAGATCGGGGTCTCTGTCTGTCAGAGAGCAGCTGAAGGTCAGGATTAGGGTTAAACACACTGGACGCCCATGGGTGGGGGGGGGGGGGGTGAGAGGGGGGTCAGCAGGGTTTAGGGTCGCGGTCAAAGGTCGAAGGCGTCGGCTTGGGAAAGTGTCTTCAGCTCCCAGGAGGCGACACTGTAGAAAGTAACTGAAGCTGCAGGCAGCAGAGGAACAACAGAAACACTGAATAAAAAACAAGATGGAGACTTTCTGAAGATTACCATGAGTCAGATTATTACTGATTATTAAGTGAAGATGTCGATAAAATATCATTTTCTTTTTATTTCCTTATTCTCTTTGCTGGCCGACTGGGTGAGACGCCGGCTTTAAAGGAGAAGTGAGACAGGAAGTGACTAATTCACAAAACAATCCTGTTTCACACTGAATCGTCTAAAAAACGACGCGGCCGGGTCGAGGTTATAAATTAGCATAATAATAATATAGCTTATTGTGGGAGTGGCACGCGCTGCGGCGGCGAGCGTGGCGACGCCCAGACTCGTCTCGTACAGTATTAACTTTTAATCATTAGCCATTACTGCTAATGCCACCAGACAGTAGGTTTCTCTGTATGCTGTTGTTTGTCTGGCTTGGCCTCACTTTACGGGTGAGATTACAAAATGTAAATGAGGAGGGGGGGGGGGGGGGGGGTGATGGGGGGTGTATAGACCAGACTTCCAGACACAGACTCCGGTCTAATTGACAGAAACTTTAATCCCGACCCAGGAGTTGTTTACATCACTGAATTAGGTTAATCTATCCCGGGTTATTTGCATAAATGTGTATTTATGAATAATTAGTGGG
>NW_027605418.1:0-13355 GCF_048128805.1 Centroberyx gerrardi | reverse complement strand
TAGCGTATGAGTTGGGTTTTTTTGTTTTTACTAGATATGAAGACAATTAATTTCCTTAATGAAGCTAAAAACTTCTAGAAATATTAGCAAGAGTCAGTAGATATAAATTTTAGCTACATGATTATATTACTATCAGTTTGTGTTTTAGAATATGAAAATAACATCATCAGTTTCCTCACAGCTGTAGAACAAAGAGCTGCAGAAAATGCAGTGTGTGTGTGTGTGTGTGTGTGTGTGTGTGTGTGTGTGTGTGTCTTTATCAGTCACGCCATACAGTAGCACTGGGACTTTGCTGGAACGCAGAGCAACACACACACACACACACACACACACACATGGCTCAGGTACAGTCGGATGTGGGTCTTTGTTCTGGTTGAATCTTGTTTCAGAGGAAGAGGAGAGGAGAGAGGGAAGAGAAGAGGAGGAGAAACTGGAAATGAATATTGGATTGAAAAATAAGAAAGGCAGCAGATTATGTTTTGTGTAATCAGGATTTTCCAGAGTATTCAGTTTGGTCTGATGTGTTTTCAAGGTGACGAGGCCGGAAGAGACGGAGCCAGACAGCTGAGACCACTGAACCAAATAAAGCCAAATCAAACTGACACCAAATAATAACAAATAAAAACAATGAATATGAACTAAAACTAAAACCTCCTGGTAACTGAAACCAGCTGCTAACTAACTAGCTGATTAGCAGTCAGCGTGTGTTTCATCTGTCAGTCGAACAGGAAGTCACACGGAGCGTTTTATCCAAACTGTCGCGGGGCTGACAATGTTCAACTTTTCAGAAAAGCACAGAGTGATGTCAATCGCTTTTTTCTCAGACGACCAATCAGATTGAAGGAGAGGCGGGGCTTCCCATAACAACAACAAAGATGGAGAAAGTGCCGGTGGAGAAATCGCTTATCAAGTGAATTTCTGGTGCAACAGAAAGAGGATCAGACTGATGTGTGTTGGATATCTTTCTCTGCTGTTGCTCAACACTGTTACCTGATACAAGAGCTAACAGTTTCAGTTAGCTAACAGTTCAGTTAGCTAACAGCTCAGCTAGCTAACATATCAGCTAACTAACAGCTCAGTTGGCTAACAGCTCGGCTGGCTAACAGCTCAGTTAGCTAACAGTTCAGTTGGCTAACAGTTCAGTTAGCTAACAGTTCAGTTGGGCTAACAGCTCGGCTGGCTAACAGCTCAGTTAGCTAACAGCTCAGCTAGCTAACATATCAGCTAACTAACAGCTCAGTTGGCTAACAGCTCGGCTGGCTAACAGCTCAGTTAGCTAACAGTTTCAGTTAGCTAACAGTTCAGTTGCTAACAGTTCAGCTGGCTAACAGTTCAGTTGGCTAACAGCTCGGCTGGCTAACAGCTCAGTTAGCTAACAGCTCAGCTAGTTAACATATCAGCTAACTAACAGCTCAGTTAGCTAACAGCTCAGCTAGCTAATATATCAGCTAGCTAACAGCTCAGTTAGCTAACAGCTCAGCTAGCTAACAGCTCAGCTAGCTAACAGCTCAGTTAGCTAACAACTCAGTTAGCTAACAGCTCAGTTAGCTAACAACTCAGTTAGCTAACAGCTCAGCTAGCTAACAGCTCAGCTAGCTAACAACTCAGCTAGCTAGCATCTAGAAGCTGCTCAGCTAACATCAGAAAACCTTTTATTTTCCTCACCAGAAGCTCCAGGAAGATTTTCCACACAAAAAAACAGACTGAACAGACAAACTGTTATTTCTGTTCAAACACACAACCATGTGTGTGTGTGTGTGTGTGTGTGTGTGTGTGTGTGTGTGTGTGTGTTAGGTGTGTGTCTCACATGTCACTGGGCTGACCAAGCGTGTCGCCATGGCAACAAATTTACATGGGTAATCCACTATGGGATGTCCTGGGACAACATGACATGAGAGAGAGAGACAGAGAGAGAGAGAGAGAGAGAGAGAGAGACAGAGAGAGAGAGAGAGAGAGAGAGAGAGGGAGAGACAGAGAGAGAGAGAGAGAGGGAGAGACAGAGAGAGAGAGAGGGAGAGACAGAGAGAGAATGTATTCAGCCCTATGGGACTTGGCCGGGTGTCGAAACGTGTCACTGAGTCTGTTTTTCTTCTTCTCAAAAACTAAAGTGACAAACCTTCCTGCTCTCTCTCTCTCTCTCTCTCTCTCTCTCTCTCTCTCTCTCTCTCTCTCTCTCTCTCTCCTCTCCTCTCTCTCTCTCTCTCTCTTTCTCTTTGAATTAAAATTTTCATGATTTTCCAGAAAAATAAATTTACGTTGTACTGAATTTACAAGACTTTTCAAGACTGTAAAGTTAATGTTAATGTAAAGTTAACTTTGTCCTGGATGTAAGTTAACATTTTCTTCAATATATAGTTTACAATTTCCTAAATGTCAAGTTGTTTTGTGAGGATGGAAAACATCTGTTTCCACTCTTCTCCTCAACACAAATCAACACAACAGAGTTACATTTTACATTTTTACATTCAGTTCATAAGTTAAAATTGTGTGAACAGTTGGATGGAAACAGAACTCTGAACACACACACACACACACACACACACACACACACACACACACACACACACCTCCCTCGCTGCAGATGAAAATTTTCAGCATTGTCTGATTATTATTGATGGAAATATAAAAAGCTTTGTCAGAATGACGACGAGTCTAAATATTGATGGAGTTAAACGTGGAGAGACAGAGAGAGAGAGACAGAGAGAGAGAGAGAGAGAGAGAGAGAGACAGAGAGAGAGAGAGAGAGAGAGAGAGGAGACAGAGAGAGAGAGAGAGAGAGAGAGAGAGACAGAGAGAGAGAGACAGAGAGAGAGAGAGACAGAGAGAGAGAGACAGAGAGAGAGAGAGAGACAGAGAGAGAGAGAGAGAGAGAGAGAGAGAGATAGAGAGAGAGAGACAGAGAGAGAGACAGAGAGAGAGAGAGAGAAAGGTAGAGACAGAAACAAATGGACAGACAGAGAGAATAATTCATCACATTAATACAGAACATAATTAATCACAAACTACAGGCTAAAAAACTTGTTCAGTCAGTTTCTCTGAATCTTTATCAGCAGGAAACAGAAAGTCCACAAAGTTTTTTGTTGCAGTTAAAATAAAACGTTAAAATTACAAAACATTAAATTACGTTTACATTACATTATTAAATTACGTTAAATTATAAAAGTTAAAATAGAACAGTGAGATTTAGTCTGACTCGTCTGTCTCCAGATCAACACACAACTCAGAACTGAGGTTTTGACCCTGGAGGCCTCCGTAGTGTTTATTAACAGTCAACATGGCCGCCTGAACCAGAAGGGAAGAAACAGTCTGACCTCATGATGTCTGTGTGAATTATAGAAAATAAACTAGGAAACATAAAGCAGCACTTCAGCTGCAGGACAATAAGATGTGCACATTCACGTCACTCTGCTAACGTTTTGTTTTTATGTAGATGAAGCTAACGTAGCTAACGGCTAACGTTAGCCAGCATGTTGCTCAGTCTCTCCAGATCTCAGCATCATTTGCTGCAGATTTTAAACAGATTTGAAATGTTTTGTTCAAAGATCAGTTTATTATATAGTTTAGTATATTATCTTGTGTATCACCTGACCAGACTGATCTCACAGAACAACGTGAAATGAACACGACTTAACATCAAATTATGTGTTGGTGGAACGTAAAGTGTTTAATTTCGGGGGTCGGGTGGAGGGTCGGGTGGGGGTCGGGTGGAGGTCGGGTGGGGGTCGGGTGGAGGTTGGAGTGGCGGGGGTCGGGGTGGAGGTCAGGAGGGAGGGTCGGGTGGTAGTCAGGCGGATGAGTTTGCCCTCGATGCCGGGCCCCGGAGTTCGATGTCCCAGCGTTTTCAAGCTGTAAGTCACATTTTAATTTTTAACAAACGTTTTTCTTCTTTACCGACCAAACCATTTCCCAAACCTTAACCAAGTTGTTTTAGTTGCCTAAACTGAACCGTTAACCAGCCTCTGGTTCGTGTTCATTTCACGTGTTTGTGTGACATCATGTTGCACCTGCAGCCAACATGGCCGCCATGGACAGTGAGGTGAATGAAGGTAGGAGTGATGTGAGTCTGTTCACTCCTTCAGTCCTGATCAATAGTTTCTCACCTGATCAATAGTTTCTCACCTGATCAATAGTTTCTCACCCTGATCAATAGTTTCTCACAGTAAAACCTGAACAGCAGCGAAGCCCTTTATAACTCATGAAGTATTAATGATGTCATCATCTGAGTCAACAGAAGATCAGACTAATAAACCACATGGATCAATGCAGTGAACTCAGTTCACTAATGACAGTAAATGGGGTGAATCAATAAATCCAGCAGCAGTGAGGAAAACATTTCAAACATTTTATTAAATTATCGGATCAAGTCGATTCATTTGACCACATGGATCATGAAACTGATCAATTAATCTGTTATTAATGAATTAATCTGTTGATACAGAGAGAGGAAAACAGGCAGAGGTCTCACTCTGAAACAGAGAAGAACAAAGAGAAGATTTAGATTCCATGTTGTGTATTTTGATCATGAACTTGTGTGTGTGTGTGTGTGTGTGTGTGTGTGTGTGCTTTTACACTATTTTTTAGACGGCTAATAATATTTTTTATACACCTTTAACAGGAGACACACACACACAGAGACACACACACACACACACACACGACAGTGGAAACCCTGGATGTAAAGTGGAATCTCTACTTTGATTTAATGGAATGATTATAAGAATAACAAAACTAATAATAATAATAACTGTAATTATAATAATATCTGATCTAGAGGCAGAGTTTTCACTGTTTTACAGTAAAAAGGAATATAGAAAAGAAGAACAGGATTAACAGTTAAAACCAGTTTGTTCTGCAGAATCATCCATCAGGTTTCACTCTGTTTAACAGAGTTAGAAGTATAAAACTGTAAATTATCACACAGTCACTAACTAAACCTGCTTGGTTGTAGTAATATTAGCAGTACTGCTGAGAGTACTGCAGTACTAATTCACCTGGTAGTACTGCAGTACTGGTATCACTTCTGAACTGCTGTTTGTTCATTTATGGAACCAGAGCTCCACCATCAGGACGAGAGAGGGACTACAACCTGGAGAGAGAGAGAGAGAGACAGAGACAGAGAGACAGACAGACAGAGAGATACAGAGAGAGAGACAGAGAGAGAGAGAGAGACAGACAGAGAGAGAGATACAGAGAGAGAGATACAGAGACAGAGAGAGAGACAGACAGAGAGAGAGATACAGAGAGAGAGATACAGAGACAGAGAGAGAGACAGACAGAGAGAGAGATACAGAGAGAGCGATACAGAGACAGAGAGAGAGAGAGACAGACAGAGAGAGAGATACAGAGAGAGCGATACAGAGACAGAGAGAGAGAGAGACAGAGAGAGAGAGACAGAGAGAGAGATACAGAGAGAGCGATACAGATACAGAGAGAGAGAGATACAGAGAGAGAGAGAGACAGAGAGAGACAGACAGAGAGAGAGACAGAGAGAGAGATACAGAGAGAGAGAGAGAAAGACAGACAGACAGAGAGAGAGAGAGACAGAGAGAGAGAGAGACAGAGAGAGAGAGACAGACAGACAGAGAGAGAGAATTTAGAGTTTAAAATAGTCCTTTATCTCTTCATTTTTCAAACCCTTCAGTGCAAAACTCAGGCTGAGCGTCATTCAGTTGAAAAATATTTTCTGTATATTGGTCTGCAGATGTTTCAGTCTGGTCCTCCTCATCTGGACCTGAATAACAGACCAGAATCCAGTGGAGAAACACTGAATTTAGTAAAAACATCCAGACTGAGGCAGGTTCCACTTCTCACCGTCCAAACCCAGGAGCCAATCAGAATACACCAAACTGATCCAACCCGACATGATGTTCTGAACTGTTTCTGTTCTGATGAGCTACAGATACAGATCAGACCAAGACACACTGCACTTCCTCCAGGAGCGTGCACGTGCTCATGCACTTCCTCCAGAAAAGGGCATGTGCTCATGCACTTCCTCCAGGAGCGTGCACGTGCTCATGCACTTCCTCCAGAAAAGGGCATGTGCTCATGCACTTCCTCCAGGAGCGTGCACGTGCTCATGCACTTCCTCCAGAAAAGGGCATGTGCTCATGCACTTCCTCCAGGAGCGTGCACGTGCTCATGCACTTCCTCCAGAAAAGGGCATGTGCTTATGCACTTTCTCCTCCACTGTGAAGAATATTCCTCCCTGAGGGAAAAATTCAAATTTCCTCAAAACCATGAGAAGAAACAACATAAGAAACAAAGATAAAAAAAAACAGATTACATTCAGAAAGTCAGTGACCCTAACCACCACCCACCCACTGGTTCCTCCCGGTCCGGTTCCTCCAGATCCGGTTCCTCCCGATCCGGTTCCTCCCGATCCGGTTCCTCACGGTCTGGTTCCTCCTGGTATTCCAGCTCGGCTGGTCCTGACAGGATGTTTATCAGAACCTGGACTTCCTCCTCTGGCTGAATCTGAGGCCAAAAAAGAACAACTCAGAGGAAAAACCTCCCTGGAGAATCCTCCAAGAGTCTGAAAACCTTCGTAGAGGAGTAGACCAGCTCAGCTCTCTGTAGTGTTGCAGCTCCATTTACACTGTACACATGTTTATTAGCACATCCAACTCCTTTATTATCAGGGAGATGGGAAATCCTGTTTTACACTCAGTCCACCTTCATGCTGCAAGAGAGCGTAAAGACCTTTACACATGAGGGGCGATTTGCTCTCTGCTCACTGTGAGGTGCAGAGCAGAGAGAAAGAATGAGAGAAAGAGAATGAGAGAATGAGAGAATGAACTTTTCGTCCGTTGCTGTTGTTCTTGTCTAAGTCGCTTTGGGCTTTGTCACATTAATGTTTTCTCATTGGTTGTGCTTTGAAAGGTCACCGACAAACTGGGTCAAAGTTGAAATTGAAGGTGGGAGATCCGAGCAGGCGGCGCCACCTTGAGGCTCGGCGTCACTCTCACAGGAAAACGACGGATCAGCTGGTGGGCGTGCAGACACCTTAACACGTGATGTCATGGTGCTTTCCTTACTACAGTCTCAAACTCTCCCAGCTCTGGGGTCGTAAAGTCAGGTGGAGGTCGGAGTGGCGGGGGTCAGGTGGAGGTCAGGTGGAGGTCAGGTGGAGGTCAGGTGGAGGTCGGGTGGTAGACAGGCGGATGAGTTTGCCCTCGATGCCGGCCACCGGAGTTCGATTCCCAGCATTTTCAAACTGTCACTCAGTCAGTCAGACAGACAGACAGACAGTCAGACAGACAGACAGACAGACAGACAGACAGACAGACAGACAGTCAGACAGACAGACAGACAGACAGACAGACAGACAGACAGACAGTCAGTCAGTCAGACAGTCAGACAGACAGACAGACAGACAGACAGACAGACAGACAGACAGTCACTCAGTCAGTCACTCAGTCAGACAGACAGTCTGTTTCCTAAAGTTCTCCGTACCTAAAATCTGACATCATCAGCATAAGGTGATAAAACCAAAGTCTGTATGAACCGGCAGCCTGGCCTGAGCAGACAGACAGGCTCAGCAGGTAGACAGCAGCTGTCCTGAGGCGGGACTCAGCCTGTCTGTCTGCAGCCTCGTCTTCTGTCGCTACAGCTGATGATGTCAGACAAACACAGCGCTCCTATTGGCTGTTGACAGCGTAGCATTATAAATCGCTTCGTTGACCGTGACAGACCTTCTGAGCCGAGACTAAAGACTTCCGATCATATGAAACATGTTTGATTTTGTCAAGTTGTGTTGAGTTTCCACCTAACGACGGCTGTGACGGACTTTGACAGTTTGTCTTCAGTGTGGCGGAGAGTGACATCAGCATGAGTCAGCAGCTGATTTACTGAACTGCTGTTTGTTGTAATTTGAACCGACAGCTGCAGCAGGTTGATGGTTCAATTCCCTGCAGAGCAAGGCAGCAACACTGTTCTGCTCCCAGATGAGAGTGAAACTAACAGAAAGACGCAAGGTGAAAATATCCTCCAATGATCTGATGGGACTGTGTGTGTGTGTGTGTGTGTGTGTGTGTGTGTGTGTATGTGTGTGTGTTGGTCAGAACAAATTAAAGCTCACTGCAGGACTCTAGTAGCCTCTGGCACTGTCCTTATACAACATCTGACACACATACACACACACACACACTAACACTAACACACACACACACTAACACTAACACACACACACACACAAACACTAACACACACACACACTAACACTAACACACACACACACACAAACACTAACACACACACACACACACACACACACACACACACTAACACAGATTGCCTCAAGGGTGGACAGGTGCAGCGGACCTGTTGCAAATCTACTGGGAGGGGAGGAGAGGAGAGAGGAGGAGAGGAGAGGAAAAGAGAGGAGAGGAGAGGAGGAGAGGAGAGGAGGAGAGAGGAGGGGAGAGGAGGAGAGGAGAGGAGAGGAGGAGAGGAGAGGAAAAGAGAGGAGAGGAGAGGTGGAGAGGAGGTGAGGAGGAGAGGAGAGGAGGAGAGAGGAGAGGAGAGAGGAGGGGAGAGGAGGAGAGGAGAGGAGAGGAGGAGAGGAGAGGAGAGGTGGAGAGGAGAGGAGAGGTGGAGAGGAGAGAAAAAGAGAGGAGAGAGGAGAGGAGAGGAGAGGAGAGAAAAAGAGAGGAGAGAGGAGGAGGAGAGGAGGAGGTTTGTGACCTCTGTCTGATCTCTAAATCGCTTTCAATAATGTTATTTCTGCGATAAAAAAAAGTTCTGAATATTTTATTTATTTTATTTTAACACATCATGTAAAATAAAAAAGTTCATTTGTCAAAGATTTCCCAAGACAGAAGAGAGTCGACTGTTTGACTTTCAGCTCAAGGTGAAACAGCAAGTGGGTCGCATGACATCATCGCTTTCACCTGCAGGGATTAAACACTTCCTTTATATAAAACTTTATCACATCATTATGTCACTGTGATGTCACTAGGTGCGTTTCCATCAAGCCACTTTATGCAAAAGTTTCGAATGGGAATAAGCTGAATGGAAATTTCGAAAAAAAAGAAAACAGTTTTTACGTTCGCTGGAGGATTTGCTGGTCTGTGGATAAAAAGGTTATTCGAAAAACGATGTTGGAAACGTGTTTTGTGAATTAATAATGAGGCAGAGTTTATTAACCCTGTTCTGCAGCTGCAGCTTGTCCAGTCTGCTGCTGCGTTCCTCTGGAGGAACCGGCGGCCCGACCGGCCCGGAGACCGGCCCGGAGACCGGCCCTGAGACCGGCCCGGAGACCGACCCTGAGACCGGCCCTGAGACCGGCCCGGAGACCGGCCCGGAGACCGACCCGGAGACCGGCCCTGAGACCGGCCCGGAGACCGACCCGGAGACCGGCCCTGAGACCGGCCCTGAGACCGACCCGGAGACCGACCCGGAGACCGGCCCGGAGACCGGCCCTGAGACCGGCCCGGAGACCGGCCCTGAGACCGACCCGGAGACCAGCCCGGAGACCGGCCCTGAGACCGGCCCGGAGACCGGCCCGGAGACCGACCCGGAGACCGACCCGGAGACCGGCCCTGAGACCCAGAGATCGGCCCAGATCAGATGTTCTGGATCCTCTCAGTCTGTAAACTGCCTTCACACGGAGACTCCCAGAACCGCTCTGTGATACGTGGCGGCCGTCGGTGAACGGGCATTTCTCCCTAAACCCTAAACCTTCTCCTGTGATACTGACCTTAATATTTACTCAACACCACCAGAAAGACAGAAATACAGCCAGCAGATACATGACAGAATAATTATTACTTCTTTCTTTCTTTCTTTCTTTCTCTCTTTCTCTCATTCTTTCTTTCTTTTGTTCTGTGTGTGTGTGTGTGTGTGTGTGTGGTCTACATTATGTTAATGTCTCTTCCTATTTACATTAGAAGCTGTTTAACATTCTGCTGGGTCAGCTCGCTCTCTCTCTCTCTCTCTCTCTCTCTCTCTCTCTCTCTCTCTCTCTCTCTCTCACACACACACACACACACACACACACACACACACACACACTACAGGAGGTCAGGTGTCTCTCTGCTTCCTGGTGATGCGCTCATGTTCCTGTTGACCTCTGGGTAACGTAGTCTTTATCTGCTCATCTAATATTCATGAGGCGGTCTGAACCTCCTCGTTAAAGACGACGCCCGCTGTGATCCGACGACTTAACAAGCTCCGGCTAACGAGGAGGAGCGGGCCGGGGTTAAATGGGGGAGGGGGGTCTGTGTGTGTGTGGGGGTGGGGGGGTAGATTAAAGGTAAATTTAAGGGTAAAATTAAGGGCTTGTAGTTCATCTAATATAGATGTGCTGGTCGTCTCCTCCTCACTAGAAGACCTGCTGTGAATAAAGACACTGAGTCAAGTTTTATTTGTCATATGTGCAAAAAGTACGAAGAAATCCTTCCTGGCTCTGCTGCAGCTCAGTGTCTTCAAACATATAAATAGTAAATATGTAGCACAATAATAAAGATGTATAAAAAGATAAGATAAAAAGAGTAAAAGTGCATCAAAATTCGGAAAGTGATGCAAATTTAATCTTCTTTAGAAATAAGAATAAGTGTTGTGCAGAAACATTCTTATGTGTTGAGAATGAAGTAAGAAGTCAGTCAGAAATAAGAGAGTCCTAACAGCAGGAAGAGTCAGCAGCAGCGATACGAGGTGAGAGAGGCGGAGACTTCGACCTTTCAAGAAAAAAAGAATATGTTGAAATGTACGGAGACTTGCTGAAAAGGTTCCGTCTGTTTTTATGCCTTTATTAGATCAAAGTGGAGAGAGACAGTAAAGACTGGGAGAGAGAGAGAGAGGGATGACATCATCCTGGTTCAGACTCCTGCATCTCGTCCCGCCCCCCCGAGCGATTCAGAGAGTCTGGTGTTTCCCTCGGCAACGGCTTGTTCTCACTCCGAGAAACGATCGAGCCAATCAGAGCCTTTCTGGGTGGGACTAAAGTTTGAACCATTCGTGCAACGGTTTTTCATTTGCGTTTCAGCAGAATAATATTTGATACATCGGTCACTAGCGATTGGTTCAGATACGTCAGTCTCTAGTGATCGGTTCAGATACGTCGTCACTAGTGATCGGTTCAGATACGTCAGTCTCTAGTGATCGGTTCAGATACGTCGGTCACTAGCGATTGGTTCAGATACGTCGTCACTAGTGATCGGTTCAGATGCGTCGGTCACTAGTGATCGGTTCAGATACGTCAGTCTCTAGTGATCGGTTCAGATACGTCGTCACTAGTGATCGGTTCAGATACTTCGGTCACTAGTGATCGGTTCAGATACTTCGGTCACTAGTGATCGGTTCAGATGCGTCGTCACTAGTGATCGGTTCAGATGCGTCGTCACTAGTGATCGGTTCAGATACGTTGTCACTAGTGATCGGTTCAGATGCGTCGTCACTAGTGATCGGTTCAGATACGTCAGTCTCTAGTGATCGGTTCAGATACGTTGTCACTAGTGATCGGTTCAGATGCGTCGGTCACTAGTGATCGGTTCAGATACGTCAGTCTCTAGTGATCGGTTCAGATACGTCAGTCTCTAGTGATCGGTTCAGATACGTCGTCACTAGTGATCGGTTCAGATACGTCAGTCTCTAGTGATCGGTTCAGATACGTCGTCACTAGTGATCGGTTCAGATGCGTCAGTCTCTAGTGATCGGTTCAGATACGTCGTCACTAGTGATCGGTTCAGATGCGTCGGTCACTAGTGATCGGTTCAGATACGTCAGTCTCTAGTGATCGGTTCAGATACGTCAGTCTCTAGTGATCGGTTCAGATACGTCGTCACTAGTGATCGGTTAATATAAAGATAAGTGTTAGGTTAATATAAAGATAAGTGTTAGGTTCATATAAAGATAAGTGTTAGGTTAATATAAAGTAAGTGTTAGGTTAATATAAAGTAAGTGTTAGGTTAATATAAAGATAAGTGTTAGGTTAATATAAAGTAAGTGTTAGGTTAATATAAAGTAAGTGTTAGGTTAATATAAAGTAAGTGTTAGGTTAATATAAAGTAAGTGTTAGGTTAATATAAAGTAAGTGTTAGGTTAATATAAAGTAAGTGTTAGGTTAATATAAAGATAAGTGTTAGGTTAATATAAAGTAAGTGTTAGGTTAATATAAAGATAAGTGTTAGGTTAATATAAAGATAAGTGTCAGGTTAATATAAAGATAAGTGTTAGGTTCATATAAAGTAAGTGTTAGGTTAATATAAAGTAAGTGTTAGGTTAATATAAAGTAAGTGTTAGGTTAATATAAAGTAAGTGTTAGGTTAATATAAAGATAAGTGTTAGGTTAATATAAAGTAAGTGTTAGGTTAATATAAAGTAAGTGTTAGGTTAATATAAAGTAAGTGTTAGGTTAATATAAAGTAAGTGTTAGGTTAATATAAAGTAAGTGTTAGGTTAATATAAAGATAAGTGTTAGGTTAATATAAAGTAAGTGTTAGGTTAATATAAAGTAAGTGTTAGGTTAATATAAAGATAAGTGTCAGGTTAATATAAAGTAAGTGTTAGGTTAATATAAAGATAAGTGTTAGGTTAATATAAAGTAAGTGTTAGGTTAATATAAAGTAAGTGTTAGGTTCATATAAAGTAAGTGTTAGGTTAATATAAAGATAAGTGTTAGGTTAATATAAAGATAAGTGTTAGGTTAATATAAAGATAAGTGTTAGGTTAATATAAAGTAAGTGTTAGGATAATATAAAGATAAGTGTCACAATCCTCTGGTGCAAGGCAGGGGAACTCTTCAGAGAGTCAACAGAAATTCTACTTATTAAAACGAGATATTCATTAGAGTTTATTGAAAGGCTTTGGTGGGCGGGGCTTCAGGGTACAGACCATAATATTCCCTCCAGGACAGCAGCTCTATTGAACTCTCAATTAACACAACAGTGAAGCCAATTAACCCCCCCCCCCCACTTCTGTTGTTTGATGTTCCTGTTTTTAGTTGTTTGTGATTGGACAACCTCTTCCTCCACACACACACACACACACACACACACACACACATACACACACACTGTTAGGATTTAGTTGGCTGGACCACAGAGAGAGTTTGTGTCTCTCTGTTTTTCTGTGTGTGTGTGTGTTTCTGTGTGTGTGTGTGTGTGTTTCTGTGTGTGTGTGTGTGTGTGTGTGTGTGTGTGTGTGTGTGTGTGTGTGTGTGTTTCTGTGTGTGTGTGTGTGTGTGTGTGTGTGTGATTGCCAGGGAGATTAATGTAATAACAGTAGGGTAACATCTCGAAAAAGTGAAAGAGAGAGAGAGACAGAGAGAATTTTTTGAAGAAAAAGCTTTAGTTTACCCCCCCCCCACACACACCCCCCCCCCCCACCCCCTTCAGGAATCAGAGCAGAACAGTCAA
>NW_027605417.1:2500-13371 GCF_048128805.1 Centroberyx gerrardi | reverse complement strand
CTAACTAACTATCTAACTTGTCACGGTGAGGTGTGGTGAGGACCCAAATGCAGGACAGCGAGGCAGGTAGTGATCAAACCCCAAGACTGGGAGTTTAATATAACGGGTGCAGGAAACAACAGGTAAACAAAGACGGAGCACTTAACAGACACATGACAGAAAATAATGAAGACTGACTGGGGAACAAGACTAATATACACATGGGGAGGTGATTACAAATCAGACACAGCTGGGGCAGACAGGTACACATAGAACTAAAAGAACCAGACAGGGAAACAAGACACAAAGAAATACAAAACCTAGACAATGAACAAAGGGACTGAAAGTCACAACCGTGACAAGAAGACTCCAGAAAACCTTCAGACTGTCTTCAGACTGTCTTCAGACTCCAGGAGACCTTCAGACTGTCTTCAGACTGTCTTCAGACTGTCTTCAGACTCCAGAAGACCTTCAGACTGTCTTCAGACTGTCTTCAGACTGTCTTCAGACTCCAGAAGACCTTCAGACTGTCTTCAGACTGTCTTCAGACTCCAGAAGACCTTCAGACTGTCTTCAGACTGTCTTCAAACTCCAGAAAACCTTCAGACTGTCTTCAGACTTCAGAAGACCTTCAGACTGTCTTCAGACTTCAGGAGACCTTCAGAAGACCTTCAGAAGACCTTCAGACTGTCTTCAGACTGTCTTCAGACTTCAGGAGACCTTCAGAAGACCTTCAGACTGTCTTCAGACTTCAGGAGACCTTCAGAAGACCTTCAGACTGTCTTCAGACTTCAGAAGACTTCAGAAGACCTTCAGACTTCAGAAGACTTCAGAAGACCTTCAGACTGTCTTCAGACTTCAGAAGACTTCAGGAGACCTTCAGAAGACCTTCAGACTGTCTTCAGACTTCAGAAGACTTCAGAAGACCTTCAGACTGTCTTCAGACTTCAGAAGACTTCAGGAGACCTTCAGAAGACCTTCAGACTGTATTCAGACTCCAGAAGACTTCAGGAGACCTTCAGAAGACCTTCAGACTGTCTTCAGACTTCAGAAGACCTTCAGACTGTCTTCAGAAGCCCTTCAGACTGTCTTCAGACTCCAGAAGACTTCAGAAGACCTTCAGACTGTCTTCAGACTCCAGAAGACTTCAGAAGACCTTCAGACTGTCTTCAGACTCCATGCAGCTCTGCAGCATCATCCAAGTCTCTGAAGCCAAACGATCCCAAACTGACTTGGAAAGACATTGACACCGTTATGTAGCTGAAGTCGCCTCTAGCTGTTGTTTCAGAATCCGTCCCGTTACACTCCGGCCTCGACGGGTCAGACCAGCTCCAGTTAGCAGGAACAAGACTTCCGGTTTGGCCATTTAGCCTTCAAAATAAAAGCGCAAGATTTGACAATAGGGAGTCCAGCAGAGTCCAGCAGAGTCCAGCAGAGGAGAAAGTTATTGATCTTTCAGCTCTGTGTTTTCCTGAAACTCAGAGCCTCATTTCCTTTAATCACACAACTGCAACACAATACAGTGTGTGTGTGGTGTGTGTGTGTGTGTGTGTGTGTGTGTGTGTGTGTTGCTGGTCTGATCAGTTCAGTCTGAACACACTGGAACGTTATGTTAATAACAAAATACTGCTGATCGTATCACTCTGCCTTCAGTCCTGGAGCAAGGCACTAAAGACAGACAGGCAGGGAGACAGGCAGACAGACAGGCAGAGAGACAGACAGAGAGAGAGACAGACAGACAGACAGAGAGACAGACAGACAGACAGACAGACAGACAGACAGACAGACAGACAGACAGACAGACAGACAGGTGCTTTAATCTACCCCAGTGCCTCTCTGTTCCCCATATAGAGGTTAGACCAGGAGGAGAGAGGGGTGTGTAGGTGTGTGTGTGTGTGTGTGTGTGTGTGTGTGTGTGTGTGTGTGTGGTGGTGGTGGTGGTGGGGGGGGGTGGGGGGGGGTGAAGAGATCTGGGCCGTTCAGTGGCAGGAAGGAAATTGATGTGTCAATCACAAAGTTTTCATATCTGAGCTCAATGTCATGAAATGGAGAAATGGAGGTGTTTAAAGAAGAGAGAGAGAGAGAGAGAGAGAGAGAGGGAGAAGAGAGAGAGAGAGAGAGAGAGAGAGGGAGAAGAGAGAGAGAGAGAGAGAGAGAGGGAGACAGAGAGAGAGAGAGAGAGAGACAGAGAGAGAGAGAGAGAGAGAGGGAGACAGAGAGAGAGAGAGAGAGAGAGGGAGACAGAGAGAGAGAGAGAGGGAGACAGAGAGAGAGAGAGAGGGAGACAGAGAGAGAGAGAGAGAGGGAGACAGAGAGAGAGAGAGAGAGAGAGAGGGAGACAGACAGAGAGAGAGAGAGAGAGAGAGCTGACAGCAGATCCTCTGATATCGGTCGTGTGTTTGAGTCTAATTGCTTCAGGAGGAGATAAAACTCTCTGAAATCCAAGAGGATAATGACTGTATTACTGTCAATCAATAGAGCTGCAGTGTTCACTAAAGCCTTCATCAGCACCGCCGACACACACACCACCCCACACATACACCCACACACACACATACACCCACACACACACACACACACCACACACACACCCACACACACACACACACACACACACACACACACACACACACACACACACACACCCCTCCACAGCTCTGGGGATTTAACACCAGACAGACCTGTGGAAGTTGGTTCAACAGCAACAATCTAATCTGAAAACTGATTTTAAACGATTTGAATCTGAACTCTGCTATGGAGGAACGGTGGAGGAACGGTGGAGGAACGGTGGAGGAACGCTGTGGAGGAACGGTGGAGGAACGGTGGAGGAACGGTGTGGAGGAACGGTGGAGGAACGGTGGAGGAACGGTGTGGAGGAACGGTGGAGGAACGGTGGAGGAACGGTGTGGAGGAACGGTGGAGGAACGGTGGAGGAACGCTGTGGAGGAACGGTGGAGGAACGGTGGTGGAACGGTGTGGAGGAACGGTGCAGGAACGGTGGAGGAACGGTGGAGGAACGGTGGAGGAACGGTGGAGGAACAGTGGAGGAACGGTGTGGAGGAACGGTGGAGGAACGGTGTGGAGGAACAGTGGAGGAACGCTGTGGAGGAACGGTGGAGGAACGGTGGAGGAACGGTGTGGAGGAACGGTGGAGGAACGGTGGAGGAACGGTGGAGGAACGGTGTGGAGGAACGGTGGAGGAACGGTGGAGGAACGGTGTGGAGGAACGGTGGAGGAACGGTGGAGGAACGCTGTGGAGGAACGGTGGAGGAACGGTGGAGGAACGGTGTGGAGGAACGGTGCAGGAACGGTGGAGGAACGGTGGAGGAACGGTGTGGAGGAACGGTGGAGGAACGGTGGAGGAACGGTGTGGAGGAACGGTGGAGGAACGGTGGAGGAACGGTGGAGGAACGGTGTGGAGGAACGGTGGAGGAACGGTGGAGGAACGGTGGAGGAACGTGGTGGAGGAACGGTGGAGGAACGGTGCAGGAACGGTGGAGGAACAGTGCAGGAACGGTGGAGGAACGTGGTGGAGGAACGGTGGAGGAACAGTGGAGGAACGGTGTGGAGGAACGGTGGAGGAACAGTGGAGGAACGGTGGAGGAACGGTGTGGAGGAACGGTGGAGGAACAGTGGAGGAACGGTGGAGGAACGGTGGAGGAACGTGGTGGAGAAACGGTGGAGGAACGGTGCAGGAACGGTGGAGGAACGGTGGAGGAACGGTGCAGGAACGGTGGAGGAACGTGGTGGAGGAACGGTGGAGAAACGCTGGAGGAACGTGGTGGAGGAACGGTGGAGGAACGGTGGAGAAACGGTGGAGGAACGGTGGAGGAACGTGGTGGAGGAACGGTGGAGAAACGGTGGAGGAACGTGGTGGAGGAACGGTGGAGGAACGGTGGAGAAACGGTGGAGGAACGGTGGAGGAACGGTGGAGGAACGGTGTGGAGGAACGGTGGAGGAACGTGGTGGAGGAACGGTGGAGGAATGGTGGAGGAACAGTGGAGGAACGTGGTGGTGGAACGGTGGAGGAACGCTGTGGAGGAACGGTGGAGGAACGCTGTGGAGGAACGGTGGAGGAACGCTGTGGAGGAATGGTGGAGGAACGGTGGAGGAACGGTGGAGGAACGTGGTGGAGGAACGGTGGAGGAACGGTGTGGAGGAACGGTGGAGGAACGGTGTGGAGGAACGTGGTGGAGGAACGGTGGAGGAACGTGGTGGAGGAACGGTGTGGAGGAACGGTGGAGGAACGTGGTGGAGGAACGGTGTGGAGGAATGGTGGAGGAACGGTGGAGGAACGTGGTGCAGGAACGGTGGAGGAACAGTGCAGGAACGGTGGAGGAACGGTGGAGGAACGTGGTGGAGGAACGGTGGAGGAACAGTGGAGGAACGGTGTGGAGGAACGGTGGAGGAACGGTGGAGGAACGGTGGAGGAACGGTGTGGAGGAACGGTGGAGGAACAGTGGAGGAACGGTGTGGAGGAACGGTGGAGGAACGGTGTGGAGGAACGGTGGAGGAACGTGGTGGAGGAACGGTGGAGGAACAGTGGAGGAACGGTGGAGGAACGGTGGAGGAACGTGGTGGAGAAACGGTGGAGGAACGGTGGAGGAACGGTGCAGGAACGGTGGAGGAACGGTGGAGGAATGGTGCAGGAACGGTGGAGGAACGTGGTGGAGGAACGGTGGAGGAACGGTGGAGGAACGGTGCAGGAACGGTGGAGGAACGGTGGAGGAACGGTGGAGAAACGCTGGAGGAACGGTGGAGGAACGTGGTGGAGGAACGGTGGAGAAACGGTGGAGGAACGTGGTGGAGGAACGGTGGAGGAACGGTGGAGAAACGGTGGAGGAACGGTGGAGGAATGGTGGAGGAACGGTGTGGAGGAACGGTGGAGGAACGTGGTGGAGGAACGGTGGAGGAATGGTGGAGGAACAGTGGAGGAACGTGGTGGTGGAACGGTGGAGGAACGCTGTGGAGGAACGGTGGAGGAACGCTGTGGAGGAACGGTGGAGGAACGCTGTGGAGGAATGGTGGAGGAACGGTGGAGGAACGGTGGAGGAACGTGGTGGAGGAACGGTGGAGGAACGGTGTGGAGGAACGGTGGAGGAACGGTGTGGAGGAACGTGGTGGAGGAACGGTGGAGGAACGTGGTGGAGGAACGGTGTGGAGGAACGGTGGAGGAACGTGGTGGAGGAACGGTGTGGAGGAACGGTGGAGGAACGGTGGAGGAACGGTGTGGAGGAACGGTGGAGGAACGGTGTGGAGGAACGTGGTGGAGGAACGGTGGAGGAACGGTGTGGAGGAACGTGGTGGAGGAACGGTGTGGAGGAACGGTGGAGGAACGCTGTGGAGGAACGGTGGAGGAACAGTGGAGGAACGTGGGGGAGAAACAGTGGAGGAACGGTGGAGGAACAGTGGAGGAACAGTGGAGGAACGGTGGAGAAACAGTGGAGGAACGGTGGAGGAACGGTGGAGGAACGGTGGAGGAACAGTGGAGGAACGGTGGAGAAACAGTGGAGGAACGTGGGGGAGAAACAGTGGAGGAACGGTGGAGGAACAGTGGAGGAACGTGGGGGAGAAACAGTGGAGGAACGGTGGAGGAACAGTGGAGGAACAGTGGAGGAACGGTGGAGAAACAGTGGAGGAACGGTGGAGGAACAGTGGAGGAACAGTGGAGGAACGGTGGAGAAACAGTGGAGGAACGGTGGAGGAACGGTGGAGGAACAGTGGAGGAACGGTGGAGGAACGGTGGAGGAACGTGGTGGAGGAACAGTGGAGCAACGGTGGAGGAACGCTGGAGGAACGTGGTGGAGGAACAGTGGAGGAACGGTGGAGGAACGGTGGAGGAACGGTGTGGAGGAACGGTGGAGGAACGGTGGAGGAACGGTGTGGAGGAACGGTGGAGGAACGGTGGAGGAACGGTGTGGAGGAACGGTGGAGGAACGGTGGAGGAACGCTGTGGAGGAACGGTGGAGGAACGGTGGAGGAACGGTGTGGAGGAACGGTGCAGGAACGGTGGAGGAACGGTGGAGGAACGGTGGAGGAACGGTGGAGGAACGGTGGAGGAACAGTGGAGGAACGGTGTGGAGGAACGGTGGAGGAACGGTGGAGGAACGGTGTGGAGGAACAGTGGAGGAACGCTGTGGAGGAACGGTGGAGGAACGGTGGAGGAACGGTGTGGAGGAACGGTGGAGGAACGGTGGAGGAACGGTGTGGAGGAACGGTGGAGGAACGGTGGAGGAACGGTGTGGAGGAACGGTGGAGGAACGGTGGAGGAACGGTGGAGGAACGGTGGAGGAACGGTGTGGAGGAACGGTGCAGGAACGGTGGAGGAACGGTGGAGGAACGGTGTGGAGGAACGGTGGAGGAACGGTGGAGGAACGGTGCAGGAACGGTGGAGGAACGGTGTGGAGGAACGGTGGAGGAACGGTGGAGGAACGGTGGAGGAACGGTGGAGGAACGTGGTGGAGGAACGGTGGAGGAACGGTGCAGGAACGGTGGAGGAACAGTGCAGGAACGGTGGAGGAACGTGGTGGAGGAACGGTGGAGGAACAGTGGAGGAACGGTGTGGAGGAACGGTGGAGGAACAGTGGAGGAACGGTGGAGGAACGGTGTGGAGGAACGGTGGAGGAACAGTGGAGGAACGGTGGAGGAACGGTGGAGGAACGTGGTGGAGAAACGGTGGAGGAACGGTGGAGGAACGGTGCAGGAACGGTGGAGGAACGGTGGAGGAACGGTGCAGGAACGGTGGAGGAACGTGGTGGAGGAACGGTGGAGAAACGCTGGAGGAACGTGGTGGAGGAACGGTGGAGGAACGGTGGAGAAACGGTGGAGGAACGGTGGAGGAACAGTGGAGGAACGGTGGAGGAACGGTGGAGGAACGTGGTGGAGGAACAGTGGAGCAACGGTGGAGGAACAGTGGAGGAACGGTGGAGGAACGGTGGAGAAACAGTGGAGGAACGGTGGAGGAACGGTGGAGGAACAGTGGAGGAACGGTGGAGGAACGGTGGAGGAACGGTGTGGAGGAACGGTGGAGGAACGGTGGAGGAACGGTGTGGAGGAACGGTGGAGGAACGGTGGAGGAACGGTGTGGAGGAACGGTGGAGGAACGGTGGAGGAACGCTGTGGAGGAACGGTGGAGGAACGGTGGAGGAACGGTGTGGAGGAACGGTGCAGGAACGGTGGAGGAACGGTGGAGGAACGGTGGAGGAACGGTGGAGGAACAGTGGAGGAACGGTGTGGAGGAACGGTGGAGGAACGGTGGAGGAACGGTGTGGAGGAACAGTGGAGGAACGCTGTGGAGGAACGGTGGAGGAACGGTGGAGGAACGGTGTGGAGGAACGGTGGAGGAACGGTGGAGGAACGGTGGAGGAACGGTGTGGAGGAACGGTGGAGGAACGTGGTGGAGGAACGGTGGAGGAACGCTGTGGAGGAACGGTGGAGGAACGCTGTGGAGGAACGGTGGAGGAACGCTGTGGAGGAATGGTGGAGGAACGGTGGAGGAACGGTGGAGGAACGTGGTGGAGGAACGGTGGAGGAACGGTGTGGAGGAACGGTGGAGGAACGGTGTGGAGGAACGTGGTGGAGGAACGGTGGAGGAACGTGGTGGAGGAACGGTGTGGAGGAACGGTGGAGGAACGTGGTGGAGGAACGGTGTGGAGGAACGGTGCAGGAACGGTGGAGGAACGGTGGAGGAACGGTGTGGAGGAACGGTGGAGGAACGGTGTGGAGGAACGTGGTGGAGGAACGGTGGAGGAACGGTGTGGAGGAACGTGGTGGAGGAACGGTGTGGAGGAACGGTGGAGGAACGCTGTGGAGGAACGGTGGAGGAACAGTGGAGGAACGTGGGGGAGAAACAGTGGAGGAACGGTGGAGGAACAGTGGAGGAACAGTGGAGGAACGGTGGAGAAACAGTGGAGGAACGGTGGAGGAACGGTGGAGGAACGGTGGAGGAACAGTGGAGGAACGGTGGAGAAACAGTGGAGGAACGTGGGGGAGAAACAGTGGAGGAACGGTGGAGGAACAGTGGAGGAACGTGGGGGAGAAACAGTGGAGGAACGGTGGAGGAACAGTGGAGGAACAGTGGAGGAACGGTGGAGAAACAGTGGAGGAACGGTGGAGGAACGGTGGAGGAACAGTGGAGGAACAGTGGAGGAACGGTGGAGAAACGGTGGAGGAACGGTGGAGGAACGGTGGAGGAACAGTGGAGGAACGGTGGAGGAACGGTGGAGGAACGTGGTGGAGGAACAGTGGAGGAACGCTGGAGGAACGTGGTGGAGGAACAGTGGAGGAACGGTGGAGGAACGGTGGAGGAACGGTGGAGGAACAGTGGAGGAACGGTGGAGGAACGGTGGAGGAACGTGGTGGAGAAACGGTGGAGGAACGGTGGAGGAACGGTGCAGGAACGGTGGAGGAACGGTGGAGGAACGGTGCAGGAACGGTGGAGGAACGTGGTGGAGGAACGGTGGAGAAACGCTGGAGGAACGTGGTGAAGGAACGGTGGAGGAACGGTGGAGAATCGGTGGAGGAACGGTGGAGGAACGTGGTGGAGGAACGGTGGAGAAACGGTGGAGGAACGTGGTGGAGGAACGGTGGAGGAACGGTGGAGAAACGGTGGAGGAACGGTGGAGGAACGGTGTGGAGGAACGTGGTGGAGGAACGGTGGAGGAATGGTGGAGGAACAGTGGAGGAACGTGGTGGTGGAACGGTGGAGGAACGCTGTGGAGGAACGGTGGAGGAACGCTGTGGAGGAATGGTGGAGGAACGGTGGAGGAACGGTGGAGGAACGTGGTGGAGGAACGGTGTGGAGGAACGGTGGAGGAACGTGGTGGAGGAACGGTGTGGAGGAACGGTGGAGGAACGGTGGAGGAACGTGGTGGAGGAACGGTGGAGGAACGGTGCAGGAACGGTGGAGGAACAGTGCAGGAACGGTGGAGGAACGGTGGAGGAACGTGGTGGAGGAACGGTGGAGGAACAGTGGAGGAACGGTGGAGGAACAGTGGAGGAACGGTGTGGAGGAACGGTGGAGGAACGGTGGAGGAACGGTGTGGAGGAACGGTGGAGGAACAGTGGAGGAACGGTGTGGAGGAACGGTGGAGGAACGGTGTGGAGGAACGGTGGAGGAACGGTGGAGGAACGGTGGAGGAACGTGGTGGAGAAACGGTGGAGGAACGGTGGAGGAACGGTGCAGGAACGGTGGAGGAACGGTGGAGGAACGTGGTGGAGGAACGGTGGAGGAACGGTGGAGGAACGGTGCAGGAACGGTGGAGGAACGGTGGAGGAACGGTGGAGGAACGTGGTGGAGGAACGGTGGAGGAACGGTGGAGGAACGGTGGAGGAACGGTGCAGGAACGGTGGAGGAACGTGGTGGAGGAACGGTGGAGGAACGGTGGAGGAACGGTGCAGGAACGGTGGAGGAACGGTGGAGGAACGGTGGAGAAACGCTGGAGGAACGTGGTGGAGGAACGGTGGAGGAACGGTGGAGAAACGGTGGAGGAACGGTGGAGGAACGTGGTGGAGGAACGGTGGAGAAACGGTGGAGGAACGTGGTGGAGGAACGGTGGAGGAACGGTGGAGAAACGGTGGAGGAACGGTGGAGGAACGGTGGAGGAACGGTGTGGAGGAACGGTGGAGGAACGTGGTGGAGGAACGGTGGAGGAATGGTGGAGGAACAGTGGAGGAACGTGGTGGTGGAACGGTGGAGGAACGCTGTGGAGGAACGGTGGAGGAACGCTGTGGAGGAACGGTGGAGGAACGCTGTGGAGGAATGGTGGAGGAACGGTGGAGGAACGGTGGAGGAACGTGGTGGAGGAACGGTGGAGGAACGGTGTGGAGGAACGGTGGAGGAACGGTGTGGAGGAACGTGGTGGAGGAACGGTGGAGGAACGTGGTGGAGGAACGGTGGAGGAACGCTGTGGAGGAACGGTGGAGGAACAGTGGAGGAACGTGGGGGAGAAACAGTGGAGGAACGGTGGAGGAACAGTGGAGGAACAGTGGAGGAACGGTGGAGAAACAGTGGAGGAACGGTGGAGGAACGGTGGAGGAACGGTGGAGGAACAGTGGAGGAACGGTGGAGAAACAGTGGAGGAACGTGGGGGAGAAACAGTGGAGGAACGGTGGAGGAACAGTGGAGGAACGTGGGGGAGAAACAGTGGAGGAACGGTGGAGGAACAGTGGAGGAACAGTGGAGGAACGGTGGAGAAACAGTGGAGGAACGGTGGAGGAACGGTGGAGGAACAGTGGAGGAACAGTGGAGGAACGGTGGAGAAACAGTGGAGGAACGGTGGAGGAACGGTGGAGGAACAGTGGAGGAACGGTGGAGGAACGGTGGAGGAACGTGGTGGAGGAACGGTGGAGCAACGGTGGAGGAACGCTGGAGGAACGTGGTGGAGGAACAGTGGAGGAACGGTGGAGGAACAGTGGAGGAACGTGGTGGAGGAACGGTGGAGGAACAGTGGAGGAACGTGGTGGAGGAACAGTGGAGGAACAGTGGAGGAACGGTGTGGAGGAACAGTGGAGGAACAGTGGAGGAACGTGGTGGAGGAACGGTGGAGGAACGGTGGAGGAACAGTGGAGGAACAGTGGAGGAACGGTGGAGGAACGGTGGAGGAACGGTGGAGGAACAGTGGAGGAACGGTGGAGGAACGGTGGAGGAACGCTGGGGAAAATTTGAGTTAATTTATCTGTTGCTTTATTGATACTGGCTTTATCTTTATCAAATTTGGTGAAGAGAAAGCTGTATATCATATTCTCAACATAAATACTGTTGAGTGCCGCCTCATACTGAGCAGGCACTTTCACAGGTGCATTGTGGGTCATTGTTCAGGCTGAGTGTAGTGTGGCAGCGGTCTGACCATGAAAGAAGTGATCTGATCTGGTTCTGGATCTGCTGCAGCACA
>NW_027605416.1:0-13373 GCF_048128805.1 Centroberyx gerrardi | reverse complement strand
CTCTGCAGACTGTAAAGACAGAAGTGATTGTTCTACAGGAGAGTTGAACCACAAACTACCAGTCAGTTTGGAACCAGTTTACTGCTACAAATACTACTACTACTACTGATACTACTGCTGGTACTACTACTACTACTACTACTACTGATACTACTGCTAGTACTACTACTACTACTACTGATACTACTGCTGGTACTACTACTACTACTACTACTACTGATACTACTGCTGGTACTACTACTACTACTACTACTAATGATACTACTGCTGGTACTACTACTACTACTACTACTACTGATACTACTGCTGGTACTACTACTACTACTACTGATACTACTGCTGGTACTACTACTACTACTACTACTACTGATACTACTGCTGGTACTACTACTACTACTACTACTGATACTACTGCTGGTACTACTACTACTACTGATACTACTGCTGGTACTACTACTACTACTACTACTACTGATACTACTGCTGGTACTACTACTACTACTACTACTACTGATACTACTGCTGGTACTACTACTACTACTACTACTACTGATACTACTGCTGGTACTACTACTACTACTACTGATACTACTGCTGGTACTACTACTACTACTACTACTACTACTACTGATACTACTGCTGGTACTACTACTACTACTACTGATACTACTGCTGGTACTACTACTACTGATACTACTGCTGGTACTACTACTACTGATACTACTACTACTACTACTACTGCTACTACTGATACTACTGCTACTACTAGTAGTACTACTAGTAGTAGTAGTACTACTGCTAGTAGTACTACTACTGCTACTAGTAGCAGTAGTAGTACTACTACTGCTACTTCTACTACTAGTAGTAGTAGTACTACTGCTAGTAGTACTACTACTGCTACTAGTAGCAGTAGTAGTACTACTACTGCTACTTCTACTACTAGTAGCAGTAGTAGTACTACTACTGTTACTACTCTTCATTGGCTGTTGGATCTATTTCTCCCAGTCTGAATCAAAACCAGTATAATTACTGAGGTTGAAAACTGAACGACGTCTGCTGAATTACAGCAGAAGGAGAGAGAGAGAGAGAGAGAGAGAGACGGAGAGAGAGAGAGAGAAAGAGTGAGAGAAAGATGAGTTGTGAGTCGTTGTCATAGAAACTGGAATAGCAGGGAATCCTGTGCTAACCTCACTGTGTGACTGTGTGTGTGTGTGTGTGTGTGTGTGTGTGTGTGTGTGTGTGTGTTAAAAAAAGCCCCTGATCTACATGCTCACTGTTGCTATGGTAACGCAGCAGAACAATTTTCGCAGTTCCCGTTAAAAGCTATACCTGCTGACTCTCTGTGTCTCTGTCTGCATGTACAGTGTGTGTCAGTATGTACTGTACTGACACACTGCATGCAGCCCACTGACGAGGGGAACCCAGCTGTTTATCCCTTATTGATTTCCCTGATTGAATCTGTATTGATCACAGAGGAGGTGCAGATACAGAAGGTTTTGAGGCTTTGAGATGAAATGTGAATTGTGTAAAAAACCTCAGGAAGATTCTCCTGATATTTCGGACCTTCGGTGTCCGTCGGCCGTCAGTATCTCTGTGTTTCCTCGGTGGTTTTCGGCGACGTTCCTGCGACTAAAACGGACGATTCTGATCTGAAAACCTGCGGCGACGCCTGGCAGGAGAGTTTTAGTTTGACCCGCTTCATCTGGATTTAGAGGAGCGGCAGTGGTGCGGTGCGAAAATGGAGGAGGAGACTGCCATGGATCACTGCTATCCATTTATTAAACCTAAAGGAGCAGAAGTGTTTAGGACCCAGAGGACACCCGACCTCTCCTGACCCTTAAAGCAAAGCGACCCCTCCCCCCCATTCAGTATTTAATAAGAAATAAACCAAAAATTGAGAAAAATGAAAAAAATTACACATGACAATAAATTTGTATAGTAGAAATATGTTTTTTTCCTCTCCCATAAATCATCTCACGACCCTCCACAATTATCTTGCGACCCCCCGGTGGGTCCCGACCCCCAGGTTGAGAACCTCTGTGTCCAGTCCACATGCATGTGTTTGGACTGTGAAGGGAAGCAGGAGAACATGAGGAGAACAAGACGAGAACAGGAGGAGGGCAGGAGGAGAACAGGAGGAGAACATGAGAGGAAAGTGAGAACAGGAGGATGAGAGGAGGAGAACAGTAGGAGAACATGAGGAGAACAGTAGGAGAACATGAGGAGAACAGGGGGAGAACATGAGGAGAACAGGAGGAGAACATGAAGATAAGAGGGGGAGAACAGGAGAACAGGGGGAGAACAGGAGGAGAACAGGAGAACATGAGGAGAACATGAGGAGAACGTGAGAACAGGAGGATGAGAGGAGGAGAACAGTAGGAGAACATGAGGAGAACAGTAGGAGAACATGAGGAGAACAGTAGGAGAACATGAGGAGAACATGAGGAGAACAGGAGGAGAACAGGAGGAGAACAGGAGGAGAACAGGAGAACATGAGGAGAACAGGAGAACATGAGGAGAACATGAGGAGAACGTGAGAACAGGAGGATGAGAGGAGGAGAACAGTAGGAGAACATGAGGAGAACAGTAGGAGAACATGAGGAGAACAGGGGGAGAACATGAGGAGAACAGGAGGAGAACATGAGGAGAACAGGGGGAGAACATGAGGAGAACAGGAGGAGAACATGAAGATAAGAGGGGGAGAACAGTAGGAGAACAGGAGGAGAACATGAAGATAAGAGGGGGAGAACAGGAGAACAGGAGGAGAACAGGAGGAGAACAGGAGAACAGGGGGAGAACAGGAGGAGAACATGAGGAGAACAGGAGGAGAACAGGAGAACAGGAGGAAAACAGGAGGAGAACAGGAGAACAGGGGGAGAACATGAGGAGAACATGAGGAGAACAGGAGGAGAACAGGAGGAGAACAGGAGAACAGGAGGAGAACAGGAAGAGAACAGGAGGAGAACATGAGGAGAACAGGAGGAGAACAGGAGGAGAACAGGAGAACAGGAGGAAAACAGGAGGAGAACAGGAGGAGAACAGGAGAACAGGAGGAGAACAGGAGAACAGGAGGAGAACAGGAGGAGAACAGGAGAACATGAGGAGAACAGGAGGAGAACAGGAGGAGAACAGGAGAACAGGAGGAGAACAGGAGGAGAACAGGAGAACAGGAGGAGAACAGCAGGAGAACAGTAGGAGAACAGGAGAACAGGAGGAGAACATGAGGAGAACATGAGAACATGAGGAGAACAGGAGGAGAACAGGAGGAGAACAGGAGAACAGGAGGAGAACATGAGGAGAACATGAGAACAGTAGGAGAACAGGAAGAGAAGAACAAGCAGACTCCAGAGACTTGAACCAAGGATCTTCCTGCTGAAATGCTGAGTCAGCATGCAGAACCACATTACAGACCACCAAGTCATTTAATATTATGAGTTCCTTACTTCCTGTATATTTGTTGTAGTTGAAGGACGAGAGTCTGGTTCTTATTCATCATGAATTCTCTAAATATTACTTGATTGAAAACAATGTTTCATGTTCAGCTTCACTGCAGTCAGCTGTTCAGCAAATGGATTTCCTCGTTATTTCAACACAGTTTCCAGCAACCAGTCAGGAACTCTCCTTCCTCTCCCCCCCCACCTCCCCTTCCCCACTTCAAATCCACCAATCACAGCCTCTGAATCACCTTCCTGTGAAACAATCCATTTCCTGTGCTGAGGAGGAAGACAGTCGCTGTGGGATCATCTGTAGTTCAGAGATACAGAACTCTCCAGGTCAGGGTCCAACTTATAAACTTTAGGATTTTCCTCCACTTGATGAATAGTTTTTGTTTTTTGAAATAGTTCTGAATCACTGAGGCCCAAAAAAGTTCCCAAAGCTTTCTAGTCAGTATGTTCAATAAACCAACTAATACTTTTCCAGCCAGTAAGCAGAAAGTTGTGGCTGATATTTAAACTGAGTGAAGTATTACGCAATTTCAATCAGGAAGACTACCTAAACCATTCATTCATTCATGCTGCTCCTTTACCCAATCAGAGTTGGCGAACACTTTCCCTCTTTTTCCAGAGAACCAATCAGAGTCCCTCTCTTTTTCAAAGAGCCAATCGTCTAAGTGACGGGAGTATAAACACGTCACTATGCTGTTGTGCTACTCACAGATCTATGCTGTATGCTGCTGTCACTCCAGCTGTGCTTTCTTTCCTCCACCCCCCCCCCCCACCACACCACCCCCCCCACCCCCCCACCCCCACCACACCCCCCGCCCGGTCCCGGCTCCAGAGGGGGGCGGGGCTTCACGAATGGGAGGAGTTCCTCCATGGAGCTTACGCCAAAGTTTCCATCATGTTTCATGTCATGAATAAAGTTTTTCATTTGAGCGTTCAACCTCGTCTCTCCTGATTGAACTGGTTCTAAACTGACTGGTTTTAAACTGACTGGTTCTAAACTGACTGGTTCTAAACTGACTGGTTCTAAACTGACTGGTTTTAAACTGACTGGTTCTAAACTGACTGGTTCTAAACTGACTGGTTCTAAACTGACTGGTTCTAAACTGACTGGTTCTAAACTGACTGGTTCTAAACTACAGTGGATATCGAAAGTTTACAAACAGTTTAACATGTTTTAGTTTTTATAACCTTGAGGCCTGAAACAAAAACCCATTAAATCACCTTTTCACTTTTATGTAGAGTAAACTTCAAAATGAAGGTAAAGACAACAGACAAGTTGTTAAAACAGAAAACTTTTCTGGCTGTTTTCAGTGTGAGTAACAACCTGCTGTTGTGTTGTTGGGTATCTCGCGTTTTTGGAAGAACGCCTTGAACGCCCCAAGTTGAAAAACTTTGCGTCTACATCACTGGTTTTTTCAATTCTGTCCAATCAGATCAACGGAGAGGCGGGATTTACTTTCGTAAATAATAAAAATGGCGGATCAGCTGGAGCTATCTGAACAGGAAACAGACTGGAGGAGAATTAGGGGGCGATCACACCGAGAAGCGTCGCTAGAAACGCGTCGCCACCAAAACCGTTGTTTTCCTATGTTACGGCGCGCCTGGCGCGCGCCTGGCGCGCGCTTTTCTCTTGCGACGCGCATCGCGTTTTTCTGGCGGTTTTTAGGCGCGCATAAAAGTTAAAATATTTTCAACTTTTCAGCGCAAAGCATGGAGTCGCACCGCTCGTCAATGTCACACTTGGGCTGGCAGCCAATCAAATCAAGCAGAAGGCGGGCTTTCCTTCCTGTTTTGATGCGGTTTGATGCGGTTCCTTTACTCTAGCTAGCAGAATAAACAGCAGCTGAAGTGACTGACAGCTGGTCGTCGGGTCCTGGTCCTGGTGGCTCAGCGGTCTGAGGCGTGAACCGAGGCGTTCTGGGTTCGACTCCGGACCAAGACCTTCGTCAATCTTTAAAATAATAAAAAAGAGGTGTGAAGAACTGCCTTTTTTAACAAAAAAAGTCTGTGCAGCGCCTCGTGTTGTTCGGCCTTCATACCGCCTCCTTCAGCTAGATTTAAGAACTGTCCTCCACTCCGCTGTGCAGAAGGGTTCCAGTGAACTCGGCTGTGTGACTCTGCAGGTCGCCCCAGGTCGCCCCAGGTCGCCCCAGGTCACTCCTGGTCACTCCTGGTCACTCCTGGTCACTCCTGGTCACTCCCGGTCGCTCAGCTTCTTTTTCTCCGCCGCTCTTTCAGATCATTGTCTTGTTGGAAGATGAAATTCTTCTTTGACTTGAGCGTTTTTGCCAACAGCAGGAGATTTTTCCTAAAATAGCTCGGGATCCTGAGTTGTTCGCTCCCTCTCTGTCCTGAGCGCAGCGCTGTCCGCCCCCACAGCCGAACTGTACTGTCTTCTTCTGGAAAGGAGACCAAAACGCTCTGCCTTGTTCCATCAGACCAGAAGACTTTCTCCCTCGTGGTTTTCAGCGATCGACTGTGTCCTCGTGTAAAATTAAGACGGACTGGATGTTCTGTCTAACCGGCCTACAGCTGTCCCACAGCAGAGTAAACGGTTGTTGTAAGACCAAAGTCAGTCTGGTTTCAGGAAATTTCAGCAAACAAGCACGATGTCTTCAAATGTAAGAAACTCGCTCTGTGTACGAAAAGAGAGAAAACTGCGTTTCCCAGCAGGGAAGGATCAGGAGGAGACAGGACTAGAAACAGGAAGTAGTTTGACGGTGGAAGGTAAGGGTGTGGAGGTCGGGGGAGGGGGAGGGGGGGCGACCCGGGTTCAATTCCCAACAAGTTTTCATTTATTACCCTTACAAAAAGTCACATGTGAAAATCTACATGTCAATTCAAAGCACATGTGCTTTTTGGACACATGTTGGTTTTGGTTTTCATGTGGAAATGTGAAAATTTCATTTTCACCTGTGAATTACGTCTTTACATATGAAATTACATGAAGAAAATATGTCCCATGTGGAAAAAACACCTATGAATTAAAATATTCACATTTTAAGTAAAAACTGTCATATATGACGATAGAATACAACTTTGATGTCATGTCTCCCCCAACGTGTCCAAAAAGCACATGTGCTTTGAAGTCACATGTGGGTTTTCACATGTGACTTTTTGTAAGGGTTGAACCGTGAGCAAAACCTGAAGCTAACCTGAAGCTAACTGTTTTAGCTGCTAAACTGAAGCGTTAGCTAACCTTTTCATGTGACCAACAGGTGGAAATGTCCAGTCCATTTCCTGCTGTTGGACCAGAATCCTTTACTGGAGGAGGAACCTGGTCTGAACTGGATTCCTGTCTGAGGTTCAGAGTCTGTTCTGACTATTTTAATGCTGCTGCGGCCCGCTGCTAGCTTCCTGTACGGTCATCCATCTTGGATAGAGTTAGACAAGGTCCTGCTGCTGCCAGACTTCCTCCTCTTCTTCATTAAGGTCCTCACTGTGTTGCAGGGAATATTTAAGGTTTCTGAAATCTATTTATATCCTTTCTGCTGATCCGAGTCTTTCAACAATGAGATCTCCAAGATCTGGTGTTCGCTCCTAGTCGCTTGTCTCACAGTGCAATTAATCTGTTAATCTGATCAGAATCACTCCAGCTGACTTTAGGGGAAGGAGAATTATCTTTGTCCATGTGTCAGATTGTAATTAATTAACTCTTAACACAATTATACCCTCTAATGATCAGGGTGTTCACACTAGTTTTCTGTTTTTCTTCCCCAGTCAGAGCAGCAGCCTGCTGTTTTTACCTCGGTTTTGTTGTTTGCTGTTTCAGGTTTACTGGGTTCTCACTTCAGGCCTCAAGGCAAAAACACAGAACATCTGAAAGAACATCTGAAAGAACATCTGAAAGAACATCTGAAAGAACGTGTGGACTTTAGATTTCCACTGCAGCTAACAGTTCTAAGATAACTGGTTTGAAACTAAGTAACTTGTTCTAAACTAACTGGTTCTACACTAACTGGTTCTAATCCAATTGGTTCTAAAATCGCTAACTGGCTCTAACCCGACTGTTTCTAAAGCAACTGGTTCTAAAGTAAATGGTTTTAAAATAACTTGTTCTAAAGTAATTGGTTCTACACTAACTAGTTCTACACTTACTGGTTCTAAAATGACTGGTCTACACTAACTAGTTCTACACTAACTGGTTCTAAAATGACTGGTTCTACACTAACTGGTTCTAAAATGACTGGTCTACATTAACTAGTTCTACACTAACTGGTTCTAAAATCACTGGTTCTACACTAACTGGTTCTAAACTAACTGGTTCTAAAATTACTGGTTCTACACTAACTGGTTCTACACTAACTAGTTCTAAACTAACTGGTTCTAAAATGACTGGTTCTACACTAACTAGTTCTACACTAACTGATTCTAAAATCACTGGTTCTACACTAACTGGTTCTAAATTAACTGGTTCTAAAATGACTGGTTCTACACTAACTAGTTCTACACTAACTGGTTCTAAAATCACTGGTTCTACACTAACTGGTTCTAAATTAACTGGTTCTAAAATAACTGGTTCTACACTAACTAGTTCTACACTAACTGGTTCTAAAATCACTGGTCCTACACTAACTGGTTCTAAACTAACTGGTTCTAAAATGACTGGTTCTACACTAACTGGTTCTACACTAACTAGTTCTAAACTAACTGGTTCTAAAATCACTGGTTCTACACTAACTGGTTCTAAATTAACTGGTTCTAAAATCACTGGTTCTACACTAACTGGTTCTAAATTAACTGGTTCTAAAATAACTGGTTCTACACTAACTAGTTCTAAAACTGGTTTCAAAATGACTAGTTCTACACTAACTGGTTCTACACTAACTAGTTCTACACTAACTGGTTCTAAAATGACTGGTTCTACACTAACTGGTTCTAAACTAACTAGTTCTAAAACGACTGGATCTACACAAACTGGTTCTACATTAACAGGCTCTCACATGATTTGTTCTAAAATGACTGGTTTTACATAACCTCTTCTAAACTAAAAGGTTGTAAACTAACACGTTGCAAACCGATTGGTTTTAAAATGACGGGTTCTACAGTAGTTGGTTCTAAACTAACAGGTTTTTATCTAACTGGTTCTAAACCGACCTGTTCTAAATTGTTCTAGATAGAGTGCAGCTTAGTTCCAGGAAGTAAACCACTCACTGGATCTTAAAACAGTTCCACACCAGAACCCTAACAGTTCTAAACCCAATCCACAGAATCAGTATACTGTAGTTACATAATAATTAATGTACTTACCTGTAGTCTGGAGTCCCATCAAACTTTTCCAATGGCCTCTACTGGTCTCTACTGGTCTCTACTGGTCTTTACTGTCTCTGATGTCTGGTCTGATCTTGTCTGAGGAGTTGGACTGGACTACTGGTCCGGTACTGGCTTTGGCCTGCTTCTGGCTCTGGTTCTGGTCCAGTCTGAGCCTACCAGGTTCCTGTGTCTCCGTTCAGTTCTGACTGGTCCAACCTCAGCAGAACGGGTTCCTGGGTAGATTCTGGTCTCTGTAGAAAAGATGTGTTCTGTAGTAATCCTGTAGAAGACTGCGTAGTAGTTTATGTAGTAGATGGAGTAGTTCCTCTGGTAAAATGAGTAGTTTCTGTAGTAGACCTATATGTGTTCTGTAGTAATCCTGCAGTCGACTGCGAGGTCTCAGAGAGTTTCAGATTGTATTCTGGGAGCTGCCCTTCCCATCCTGTAGAGAGGGAGGAAGAGAGGGAGGAGGAGAGGGAGGAAGAGAGGGAGGAGGAGAGGGAGGAGAGGGAGGAAGAGAGGGAGGAGATGGAGGAGAGGGAGGAAGAGAGGGAGGAGGAGAGGGAGGAGGATGGAGGGTAAAGGAGAGAGAAGCAGGGATGGAGGAGGGAGGGAGGGAAGAGAGGGGAGGAGGGAGGGAAGAGGAGACAGTGAACGTTGTCTTGCAATTCCAATCAGAATTAGGTCAGACAGAGTTGAGTTTGTTGCAGCCATTTCAGACTGAGTCAGCCACACAACTACAGTATGACACTGTTGTTTCAGTTGGCATGGCAACAATAAACCATCAGAACCAGTACCTAAACCCAAACGTCTAGTTAGTACTGTTGTTTTACATGTTTATTCCCGCGGTCAACAGACTGAAACGGTCAGAATTAATTAACTGTAATAAACAGGAGTGATAGCATGGCTCGCCAGTTAGCTGAACCATGCTAATGCGAGATAACTAACAGCCAGCTAGTAGCCTGCTAGTAGCCAGCTATTAGCATGCTAGTAGTCTCCTACAAGCCAGCTGTTAGCCTGCTAGTAGCCAGCTAGAACTAGTAGCCAGCTAACAGCTAGGTGGTAACCCGCTTGTAGGCTATTTGTAGCCGGCTAGTAACCATAGCCAGTTAGTAGCCATTTGGCAGCCAGCTAGTAGCCATCTGTATGCTAATAGCATGCTAGCATGCTATGTAGGTCTATGGAACCAGGATGTTTCCCTGGCAACACTGACAGCAGGACGACATGTTGGGACCAGAAAAAAATCCTCAACAAAGGTTAGAACTACTTCCTGAGACTCACACTTCCTGTTCCCTGTCTGGGTTGCCACGGAAACGGATGTTTGGCAGGAAAAACCTGAGAAGCTGGAGAGCACTGATAACACACACACACACACACGCACACACACACACACACATACACACACACAATAATACACAGATACAGAATGACACATTGACTAACTTCAATTCTACACTGAATGTGTGTGTGTGTGTGTGTTATTGCATGTGTGTATGTGTCTATGTGTGTGTTACTTAGCGTGTGTGTTAGTCTGTTACTGTGTATGTCTGTGATACTGTGTGCTAATCTGTGTGTATGCTATGTGTGTATGTTTGTGTGTTACTTGGTGTGTGTGTGTGTGTGTGTGTGTGTTACTCAGTGTGTATGTGTGTGTCCTGGAAATGCAGCTCCCTTGGCCATTACCATGGTAACCAATGGTAGAGCTGGTGATACCGAGTTTTCTCTCTCTCACACACTTTTTCTGTCAAATCTGGAAATCCATGGCGAACTAAAGATTGAATGTGAGGTCAATCTGCCCTGCTTCCTTCAGAAGAACTACCTGTTAGCTTGGTAGCATTCTTCATTAAACCCCAATATAACCCGCTAGTTGCAAACCTGCTTGTTAGCTTGTTAGCATTCTTCATTAAAACCCAATATGTCCCACTAGTTGCAAACCTGCTTGTTAGCTTATTTCATTAAACCCCAATATAACCCGCTAGTTGCAAACCTGCTTGTTAGCTTGTTAGCATTCTTCATTAAAACCCAATATAACCCACTAGTTGTAAACCTGCTTGTTAGCTTGTTAGCATTCTTCATTAAAACCCAATATAACCCACTAGTTGTAAACCTGCTTGTTAGCTTGTTAGCATTAATAAAGCCCATTATGTCATGCTAGCTGTAAACCTGTTGGTTAGCGCTACTAGCCATTGGTTTTAAAGATCAATGCTACTTAAGTTTTTAGCTAGCTGCATGATGATTGTAGAAGCTTTTTCCTCAAAAGCTGCCTGGTAACAACAACTATGACCATATTCACATTCAGTTTTTTTCAAACTGAAAGCAGCATTTTTATATTAAAGAGAACGGGGAGCGGCTGCAAGATGGACGGAAAGTGTTGCTTTGGACATGAGCTGGACCGACCAATCACAACGAAGAAGGGGCGTGGTTTCATGCTACATAGGTCGTAATAGTTGTAACTGTAGACAATGGAGAAAGTAGTGGCAGTAAAGTTGGTAGTAAAGGTGTTGCAGTCAAGTCGCCAAACCTCGAGTCCAAGTCGAGTCTCAAGTCCTCAGCACTCGAGTCCGAGTCACCAGCTTGAGTTCAATAATCCTAGAACTAGAACTGTCTTCTTCTCAATTGCACTTTTACATGTTTTACGTGTAAAAGTTTACGGCTCTACTGTTCACACAGTTAATGTAAAATCCATGTTAGTGAAGCTCACAGTAGGAGGCGGAGCATCTTCCTCTTCATCTTCCTCTTCCTCTGTCACTATGGAGACGATCTGTTCATCCTGCTGTCAATGTTTGTGTTGTCAGATAAATGTTCAGATGCTGTGAACCGACCAGATGATCAGGGACAAATTTAGGGAAATACCGAAAAGACGTGGAGCCGAGTCTGAGGTGATCAAGTCCCGAGTTCAAGTTCAAGTCCTCAGCAAGCAAGTCCAAGTCATCGATATTGAAGTCTGAGTCGAGTCACAAGTCGTCAAAATTGAGACTCGAGCTGAGGCAGAATACAACAGAAGCTCTTTCTACAGAAAAAGCAGAATAGTGTGAACAGCCCATAGGAAAAAGTCACATGTGAAAACCCACGCACCTTCAAAGCACATGTGCTTTTTGGACACGTTGGGTCCCATGTGAACAATTTTTTCACGGTGCATTCTGACTTCACATGTGAACAATGTTTTTCACATTTTCACGTGTGCAATTACGTATGATAAGATTAGTTCACATGTGAAATTCACAGGACAATTCACAGGTGAAAATGTCATTTCACATGGGAAACCTTACCTGTTCACATATGAAAACCAACATGTGTCCAAAAAGCACGTGCTATGAATTCAGGCGACTCTGTTGTAAGGGACAGCCTATCCCTGTTAGAGAAACAGGCTAACATTCAGAATGTCAATCAAACCATGAACTGTGCGGTTCCCATTCTGAAATCTGTTACTGAAGTGATATTTATTCCTCGGCCTGATTTCACTCGAATTCAATCGATAGAACTCATGATTAAACGTATTCACATTCACCACACTACATTACCCAGCATCCCTTCAGTACAAACGAGGCACAACTTCCTGGTTTGGAATGTTCCAAATACGTAGCGGGGAACTTTCCATGCAAAGTTAGCATGTTGCTGACTAAACAAGACGCCACTTAGCTTGCTGGTAAACCTGCTAGCTAACGTTGCACCGGGAACATTTTATAGTGATAGTTCCTCTCAGTGGAACTCCTTATGGTGAAGAGAGGCTTCATGGGAAATGTAGTTCAGTACACAATCTTGTACCTAAGCCTTTTCTATCAGAAGCTACAAAATGTGTTCGCCTCTGATTGTTTATGTGACTGTGGTGCTGCGAGATGATTTTGCTTTGTTCAGTTGATATAAGACGTGTCATCGTCGTGTCTATGGACATTTTGGTATGCTCTTTATGGTGAAGAGAGGCTTCATGGGAAATGTAGTTCAAAAATCACCGTAGCCTCCTAGCTGCTAGCAGGTCGGTGGGGTTTTAGTTAAACCTGATGAACAAACTGATGACTGAAGGACAGGAAAATGTCAGTCAGACGAACTACAGCCCACTTCTTAACAGGTTGCCATGACAACCATCAGTAGAAACTACAGCTCACTTCTTAACATGTTGCTATGACAACCCTCTGATGTCAAAGAGTCTCAGTATTAAAGAGGAGGATCCACTTCCTGTTTGAACTCTTATTTTGGGCGGATCGTTCCTTTAGACAGTCTGAGACGGCCTACACTCACTGCTGCACTTACATAACACACACACACACACACACACACACACACACACACACATACACACACACACACCACACACACACACACAGAAACAGGAAATGGACCGACCCTAGAGACAGAGGGATGGAGAGAGAGGAGGAGAGATGAGAGGAGGAAAGGAGAGGAGGAACGGAAAGGAGGAAAGGAAAGGAGGAAAGGTGAGAAGAGGAAAGGAGGAAAGGAAAGGAGGAAAGGTGAGAGAGGAAAGGAAAGGAGGAAAGGTGAGAAGAGGAAAGGAGGAAAGGAAAAGGAGGAAAGGTGAGAAGAGGAAAGGAGGTAAAGGAAAGAGGAAAGGTGAGAAGAGGAAAGGAAAGGAGGAAAGGAAAGGAGGTATAAAGTGAAAGGTGTATTAAAAAGATTCAGTCACGACTCTAAAAGTTACAGACAGGTACGGCAAGTGAC
>NW_027605415.1:12500-13838 GCF_048128805.1 Centroberyx gerrardi | reverse complement strand
AATATAATGACAGCAAAGCATTGTGAGAAATAATAGAATCATAAAGAATCATAAAGTGAGGTCAGAAACAAAAGTAAAAGTTTAAAACAAGTCTAAAAAATGTGGTTTGAGAAGTGATGACTTCATATGGGGCTAAAGGTGTGATATCCACCGCCGGGGGACGCCTCACCTTTTCTAAATTTTCAAAGTAATATTTGATTTCTTCAATGAAGAAGTAAAGTAGTTAAAATATCTATTTCCTGATACTTTAGATCTATTTCTTCATCACTCAGCTTCATGTTCATCAAAGTGTCTCTCTGGTGTGAAGAGAAGGTTTTGCCGGCCAACCAGCTCCGCAGACCTCTGGGACGTCCTGCAGATGCAGAGCGTCTCAGAGGAACAACTGACTGTGTGAGCAGCAGTTACAGCTGCTAAGGAGGTTTTTTTGATGAATGTGTATAGTTTAATTGTTTTAGTGTTATCCTCACAGATATTTGCATGTATATATTTTTTTTCTCAAAGTAAACCTAGTTAGTCTTTAATGGGGTTCAGTTATTGCAAACCGACAAAGAAAACATGCTGATTTATTAAACAATTTCAAAAGCTAGGAGTCCCCAAAGTTTTGATGGGCAGTGTAGCTCAGTGTCGGTCCCATCGGAGCCTGAAAAGTAATCAGATAGTAAATAAATCAGATATTGGCTCCAGCTGACTGGAGAACAATATTGTCTGTGGGTCCATGTACCGCAGGTATGGAAGAGACGTGTTATCTGACCGAAGCTCTCCTGTATTGTTAGTGCTGAGTGTGTGTTGATGTTTCAGGGACTTGGACGCGCGGGCGAAGAACGAGCGGTACCGCACCATGTTCCGCCTCACGCAGGACGAGCGTCTGGACGGACACACCGACTGCACGCTCTGGACGCCGTTCGCCAAGATGCACATCATCGGTCAGCTGTACATCTCCAACAACTACATCTGTTTTAACAGCAGAGAAGAAGACCTGTGTCAGCTGATCATCCCGCTCAGAGAGGTGCACACACACACACACACACACACACACACACACACACTGGATTTGATATGTAGTGTTAGTGTATGAGCGTGTGTGTGTTGGATATGGAGTGTTAGTGTGTGTGTGTGTGTGTGTGTTGGATATTTTGTGTGTGTGTGTGTTTGATATGGAGTTTAAGTGTGTGTATGTTGGATATTTTGTGTGTGTGTGTGTGCAGGTGTCCATCGTGGAGAAGGCGGACAGCAGCAGCGTGCTCCCCTGTCCCGTCTCCATCAGCACCAAGAACAAGATGAACTTCCTGTTTGCCAACCTGAAGGACAGAGACTTCCTGGTCCAGCGCATCTCCGACT
>NW_027605415.1:0-7500 GCF_048128805.1 Centroberyx gerrardi | reverse complement strand
TTACAGCACTGTGCAGAAGTCTTAGGCTCATGTAAATAAATGCTGTAAAGTGAAGATGCTTTCAAAAATAGTGAAATGAAAAGTTTCTAAATATTAAAAAAAATGTACTATAAAGAGCAGTCTACTGACACATTAATGCAGAAAACAAATGAACGTCGAAGACAAAATTTATATTAAAAAATCTAGGGTGCCTAAGACTTTTGCACAGCACTGTAGATGTGTTAGCTTGTCTGCTAACAGGCTACAGAAGAAGCTGCTTTGCCGGATTCTGATTGGTCGTTCATACAGGTAGAGAGATTGAACAGGTTTTCTCCCAGGCAGAGGTTCAGAGTTCAGAATGTTGTCCTGTAGTAGAAGGTGCTGTTCCTCTCCCCGCCTGCAGGGGCGCTGGTGGACCAGGCGGTGTTCGAGGAGCTGACCCGGGCCTTCCTGCCCCTGCTGTACGAACACATGCAGGACCTGGGCGTCATCTCCACCATCTCGCTCTCCTGGTTCCTCACCCTCTTCCTGTCCGTCATGCCCTTCGACAGCGCCGTGCTGCTCGTCGACTGCTTCTTCTACGAGGGGATCAAGGTCATCTTCCAGGTCAGAACGACTGGGAGGGAGACTGGAGAGAGACTGGGAGGCTGACTGGGAGACTGACTGGGAGACTGACTGATTGACTGAGAAACTGACTGGAGACTGACTGAGATAGCAACTGGGAGACTGATTGGTAGACTGGGAGACTAGAGACTGACTGATTGAGTGGGAGACTAGAGACTGACTGGGAGACTGACTGGGAGACTAGAGACTGACTGGTTGACTGGGAGACTGACTGGGAGACTGACTGGGAGAATGAGAAACTGACTGGAGACTGACTGAGATAGCGACTGGGAGACTGATTGGTAGACTGGGAGACTAGGAGACTGACTGATTGAGTGGGAGACTAGAGACTGACTGATTGACTGAGAAACTGACTGGAGACGGACTGAGATAGCGACTGGGAGACTGATTGGTAGACTGGGAGACTAGAGACTGACTGGAAGACTGACTAGAGACTGACTGGTTGACTGGGAGACTGACTGGAGACTGACGAGATTGACTTGGAGACTGGCTAGAGACTGACTGGTTGACTGGGAGACTACCTGGGAGACTGACTAGATAACTGTGAGACTGACTGGTTGACTGGAGACAAACTGGGTGACTGACAAGATGACTGGGACCCTATCTGGGAGACTGACTGGGAGACTGGGGAGTGACTAGGAGACTGACTGGTAGACTGGAAACTGACTGGGTTAGTGGGACACTGACTGGTTTGGACTGACTGCCTGACTCTCTCCTCAGTCACAGTGAGCAGCGTTCAGCAGCTCTGACCTCTGACCTCAGCTGCCTTATGATGTGATATTGAAATGAATGAATTTACCAAACCCCCCTGCAGGTGGCGCTGGCGGTGCTGCATGACAACATGGACGCTCTGCTGTCCTGCAGCGACGAGGGAGAGGCCATGACCATCCTGGGCCGGTGGGTGCAGTCCAAATAACTCAATAACTTTGCTCGTGTCCCAAGTCAGTCTCAAGTCTGGAGGCACAAGTCCAAGTCAAGTCCATGTCATTAAAGTCAAGTCTCAAGTCTAAATTTAGATTACCAAGTCAAGTCAGAACAAATCAAGAGTCCAGTATCAATTTAATATCTTAAAGAAAACTAAATATCTAGGACTTTTCAATGCAATATGGTTTTAATAGGATAAAAACTTGGTAAGAGCATCATGAGTTTGATTTCTATAATCAGTTTCAACTTCAATAAATTCAATCATTCCATACAAATTCAGAAAACAGAATTTAAATTCAGTCGTCCGCTGGAACAAATCTCATCACTTTCAATCTAAGTCATTTACACAAACACAAGATCTCAAGTCAAGACTTTAGAAACCTTTTCAAGTCATCAAAGTACAAGTCAGAGTCAAGTCCCAAGTCACCAGAACCCAAGTCAAGTCCAGTCTCAAGTCTTCTCTTCATGCATCAAGTCAAGTCTCAAGCTATTCAAACTGTGACTCGAGTCCAAGTCATGTGACTCGAGTGACCTGTTAGTTTAAAGACAGGAAACGGAGAAAATGTCATTTGTTGTTAGCAACCGAGGTGTGTGTGTGTGTGTGTGTGTGTGTGTGTGTGTGTGTGTGTGTGTGTGTGTGTGTGTGTGTGTGCAGGTATCTGGATAATGTGGTGAACAAGCAGACCGTAGCCCCGCCCATCCCTCACCTCCACGCCCTGCTGACCAGCGGCGACGACCCGCCGCCTGAGATCGACATCTTCGAGCTCATCAAGTCGTCCTATGAGGTCAGACGGGCTGCGTGACGCGTGATGATGTCACCGCTACTGTCCGCATGTAGACCGGACGGCTGTTGGACATTAAAGTGATTCAGACTGCGGTTTCTCTTCTTCTCTGAGCAGAAGTTCGGCAGCCTGCGGTCCGATGTCATCGAGCAGATGAGGTTCAAGCAGAGGTTAAAGGTCATCCAGTCGCTGGAGGACACGGCCAAGCGGAGCGTGGTGCGTGAAGCTGGTTTCTTCTCAGTGTGTGTGTTGACATGGTGTGGCGAGCCGGTGTTCACAGCTGTGTGTCTGCGCAGGTCAGAGCCATGATGACCGAGTCGGCCTTCAGCATCGAGGAGCTGGAGGAGCTCTACTGCCTCTTCAAGGTCAGAGACACCTGGTCCTGCTGCAGGGCCTGTCTGACAGGTCGGATGAACAGCTGAGCAGAGGCAGCTGGGACCAACAGTACCGCTCACAGAAAGACAGAGGAAACATTTGTTGTATTTTCAGAGTAACGACACATTCAGCAGATCATTTCATTCCTCTTTCTGACAGATCAACGGTCAGAAAGCTTCAACAAACTTCAGCGCTTCCCTCAGTGTGAAGACGCCAGAATGAGCCAGAATGAGCTAGTCATACACTGAGAGAATACTTACAATATTTGAAGTTTATATCCATTTTGGAAAATAACAAACACGTAATTTGTGAAAACCTGCAACCAGCTTGGTGCTAAAGTGACTCTCTCTGGATTAGAACCTGGATCTCAAACTTCTGCTTTACCAACCGAGATCTCAAACTCAAAAATCTTTGTAACTGACCGACCGAGGGACTTATACTACCTGCTGGTTTCAACTAAAAATCATTTCCTGACGTTCATCATTCATTGTGTCTATAATGTTGATTACCCAGTCTGTAAAAGTGTCTTGTTTAGTCAACCAAGGACTTCAGTTCACTACTATCCTTAAAAAGTACCATCATTTAGTTAAATGTTCACTACTGTCCTTTAGAAAGTACATCATTTGGTTCAGTGTTCCTATCCTTAAAAAGTTCCATCTCATCCATCATTTGGTTTAGTGTTGTGCTGTCAGTCATGCTGTATGAGGACTTTTATATCTAAGAAGGAAACTGTGTGTTCCTCGCAGGCCAAACACATCATGAGTTGTTACTGGGGCTCCAGCAGCTCGGCGGCCGAGCGTCACGACCCCAGCCTCCCCTACCTGGAGCAGTACCGCATCGACCCGGCGCAGTTCGGCCAGCTGTTCGGCGCTCTGGGCCCCTGGCTGTGCGGAGGCCACACCCCCACGCTGGCCGCTCGCCTCTTCAGACTGCTGGACCACAACAAGGACGGACTCATCAACTTCAAGGAGTTCATCACCGGACTCAGTCAGTGACGACACTCACCGGGTTTAACAGACAGACAGACACACAGACAGACACACAGACAGACAGACAGACTGACAGACACACAGACAGACAGACACACAGACAGACAGACAGACACACACACAGACCGACAGACACACAGACCGACAGACACACAGACAGACAGACAGACAGACAGACTGACAGACAGACAGGTAGACAGACAGACAGACATGTCGACAGACAGACAGACCGACCGACAGACAGACAGACGGACAGATAGACACACACACAGACTGACAGACAGGTAGACAGCAGTGATAAACACTACCAGTCAAAAGTTTGGACCCACCTGATTGAATGTTCTATGTTTTTCATCATCTTAAAGACATTTTTATCTAAAGGCTTCTGCTTAAATGCTTGATTAGTTAGTTGATTAGTTGATAGTTTCTTAGACAAATATAAATAGTCAAGTTGATCCTATGTATGAATTTCTTTCCAAAGCCTTTGCCTTTCCATCAAGGCAAAGAATCTAAAATATAAGATAGTTTTGATTTGTTTAACATGTTTTTGGTCGCTGCATAATTCCATTTGTGTTATTTCATAGTTTTGAGTCTTTACTGTTATTCTACAATGTGGAAAATAGTAAAAATAAAGAAAAATATGGTGTGTTAACTGGTTGACTGTTGACTGGTAGTGCATATATAAAAACCACTCTTGATATAGAGACGGACTGATGGGACAGAAGGATTTTCTTCAGTGTGTCTCTGTCTCCCTGCAGGTGGGATGTACCATGGAGACATGACTGAGAAACTCAAACTGTTGTACAAACTGCACTTACCTCCAGGTAACTCCTTTATTTACATACTGTATATATGTTAGAGTTGATGTGGAAAAGCAGTCAGTGGACAGATGTTCCTCATGGTTACATCGATCGGTCAGTCTGTACATTTCCCAGCGATGTGAGGAATGTAGAAATAGTTCGCCAAACATTCCCACATGTCCCAGTTTCTCTGCACATGACCCGGTTCATGTGGAAACTATTTACATTTACCGGTTTGTTTGTGCTTGTAGTTCAGATCTCTCTCAGCTTCACTCCAACGTAAACAAGACGCACCTGTTTTACTTCTGGTCACATGGCAGCATCCGATTGGTTCATACAGCCCAGTCTTAAAGATTAAAGGGCCGGTCATAATGTTGTGAATTAAGTTTTTAAAATCCGATTCGTCGCCTGCCTCCATGCAGAATCGTTTAGGAATAAATTGTGTTGCATCTAAGAATCGATAGCGAACTGCAGCTCATCTTCATCGCAGCTGGTTAGTATTCTCCTCTATGTTAACCAACCCTCATCTGGAGTTCAGTTCTATGTTAAACTCGGCTGGTGTATTATGGGATGGACCGTGCAGCAGGAGGCTGCTGGTATCAGGCCATCATCACTCTGCAAACAGCTGGACAGGAAGCTTCAGCAAGCACACAGGAAGTGAGATCGCAGACGTCAGCTAACGCTTTTACCACTCATCGCTCTGTGTGTGTGTGTGTGTGTGTGTGTGTGTGTGTGTGTGAGTGTGTGTGTGTGAGTGAGTGGAGACATAGCATGTAGAATGAAGTTTCATCCAGAGTGAGACCTCTGCCGTTTTGAAAACGCTCTTTAAAAAGCATTGTTGGTATAATGGTAAAATTTGCTAGAAAATATTGAAATGATTTGCTAACTAAAGTCTTTGGTTATAAAATACTATAATTTAAATATGACCAGATGTATTAAATCCTGAACACTCGTCTCTCCTCATGCAGAGCTCAGCTGACAGTCGAGTTGTTTGATCCTGATGTGACTTTAAGTTTGAACTGAACAGAAAGCTGCTGTGTTTCAGCGCTGTGTCCTGAGGAGGCGGAGTCTGCACTGGAGGCAACACACTTCTTCACTGAGGACGTTCCACAGGGTACACACACACACATGCATATACACACACACACACACACACTTAGCAGCCGTGAAATTAGTTGGATCCAATTTAGTTCGTATTTCCTTAAATGTCTATTTACGTTTTAGTAAATCTCACTCAGCTGACAGGATAGACCGTCTCATTGGCTGTCAGCACCAAGTTAGACCGTCTCATTGGCTGTCAGCACCAAGTTAGACCGTCTCATTGGCTGTCAGCACCAAGTTAGACCGTCTCATTGGCTATCACAGTACCAAGTTAGACCGTCTCATTGGCTATCAGCACCAAGTTAGACCGTCTCATTGGCTATCAGCACCAAGTTAGACCGTCTCATTGGCTGTCAGCACCAAGTTAGACCGTCTCATTGGCTGTCAGCACCAAGTTAGACCGTCTCATTGGCTGTCAGCACCAAGTTAGACCGTCTCATTGGCTGTCAGCACCAAGTTAGACCGTCTCATTGGCTGTCAGCACTAAGTTAGACCGTCTCATTGGCTGTCAGCACCACGTTAGACCGTCTCATTGGCTGTCAGCACCAAGTTAGACCGTCTCATTGGCTATCAGCACCAAGTTAGACCGTCTCATTGGCTGTCAGCACCAAGTTAGACCGTCTCATTGGCTGTCAGCACCAAGTTAGACCGTCTCATTGGCTGTCAGCACCAGGTTAGACCGTCTCATTGGCTGTCAGCACCAGGTTAGACCGTCTCATTGGCTGTCAGCACCAGGTTAGACCGTCTCATTGGCTGTCAGCACCAGGTTAGACCGTCTCATTGGCTGTCACAGTACCAAGTTAGACCGTCTCATTGGCTGTCAGTACCAAGTTAGACCGTCTCATTGGCTATCAGCACCAAATTAGACCGTCTCATTGGCTGTCAGTACCAAGTCAGACCGTCTCATTGGCTATCAGCACCAAGTTAAACCGTCTCATTGGCTGTCAGCACCAAGTTAGACCGTCTCATTGGCTATCAGCACCAAGTTAGACCGTCTCATTGGCTATCAGCACCAAGTTAGACCGTCTCATTGGCTGTCAGCACTAAGTTAGACCGTCTCATTGGCTGTCAGCACTAAGTTAGACCGTCTCATTGGCTATCAGCACCAAGTTTGACCGTCTCATTGGCTGTCAGTACCAGGTTAGACCGTCTCATTGGCTGTCAGCACCAAGTTAGACCGTCTCATTGGCTATCAGCACTAAGTTAGACCGTCTCATTGGCTATCAGCACTAAGTTAGACCGTCTCATTGGCTGTCAGCACCAAGTTAGACCGTCTCATTGGCTGTCAGCACCAAGTTAGACCGTCTCATTGGCTGTCAGCACCAAGTTAGACCGTCTCATTGGCTGTCAGCACCAGGTTAGACCGTCTCATTGGCTGTCAGCACCAGGTTAGACCGTCTCATTGGCTGTCAGCACCAAGTTAGACCGTCTCATTGGCTGTCAGCACCAGGTTAGACCGTCTCATTGGCTGTCAGCACCAAGTTAGACCGTCTCATTGGCTGTCAGCACCAGGTTAGACCGTCTCATTGGCTGTCAGCACCAGGTTAGACCGTCTCATTGGCCGTCAGCACCAGGGACCGGGGGCGGACCTGTCAGTGCTGCTGAATCTCTGGCTCTTTGCTTTGCATGAGGAAATCTCCTTAATAACAGAACTGTCTCCTTCCTCTCTCACTCACATGCTGCCTGAATCTCTCTCTCTTCTCTCTCTCTCACTTTCTCTCTTTCTCTGTTTTCTCTTTTTTTTCTCTTCATTTCCATTTCCCTGTGACTCCAGAATCTCCCTTCCTGTCTGATTTGGACTTCCTGGTGCAGCAGGAAGTGACCTCAGGTTTGTGTCTTTGTGGCTCAAAGATGTTTTTGGTCAGGAGGGCTAGGATTGGGATTAGGATTAGGATTTAGATCAGGAGTAGGTCTGTAGGAGGTCTG
>NW_027605414.1:0-5000 GCF_048128805.1 Centroberyx gerrardi | reverse complement strand
ACCTACGCATTGATTCGTACTATAGCTACCCATTGATTCGTACTATAGCTACGCATTGATTCGTACTATACCTACGCATTGATTCGTACTATACCTACGCATTGATTCGTACTATAGCTACCCATTGATTCGTACTATAGCTACCCATTGATTTGTACTATACTTACACATTGATTCGTACTATAGCTACACATTGATTCATACTATACTTACATTGATTCGTACTATAGCTACACATTGATTCGTACTATACCTACGCATTGATTCGTACTATAGCTACCCATTGATTCGTACTATACCTACGCATTGATTCGTACTATAGCTACGCATTGATTCGTACTATACCTACGCATTGATTTGTACTATACCTACGCATTGATTCGTACTATAGCTACGCATTGATTCGTACTATAGCTACCCATTGATTCGTACTATCCCTACACATTGATTCGTACTATAGCTACCCATTGATTCGTACTATAGCTACCCATTGATTCGTACTATAGCTACGCATTGATTCGTACTATACTTACATTGATTCGTACTATACTTACATTGATTCGTACTATACCTACGCATTGATTCGTACTATGCCTACCCATTATTCGTACTATACTTACACATTGATTCGTACTATAGCTACGCATTGATTCGTACTATAGCTACGCATTGATTCGTACTATACTTACATTGATTCGTACTATACCTACCCATTATTCGTACTATACTTACACATTGATTCGTACTATAGCTACGCATTGATTCGTACTATACTTACATTGATTCGTACTATAGCTACCCATTGATTCGTACTATAGCTACGCATTATTTGTACTATACTTACACATTGATTCATACTATAGCTACGCATTGATTCGTACTATAGCTACGCATTGATTCGTACTATAGCTACCCATTATTCGTACTATACTTACACATTGATTCGTACTATAGCTACGCATTGATTCGTACTATAGCTACCCATTATTCGTACTATACTTACACATTGATTTGTGCTATAGCTACGCATTGATTCGTACTATACCTACACATTCATTCGTACTATAGCTACCCATTGATTCATACTATACCTACCCATTCATTCGTACTATACTTATATCGATTCGTACTATACCTACCCATTGATTCGTACTATAGCTACCCATTATTCGTACTATACTTAACACATTGATTCGTACTATAGCTACACATTGATTCGTACTATACTTAACACATTGATTCGTACCATAGCTACCCATTGATTTGTACTATACCTACTAATTGATTCGTACCATAGCTACCCATTGATTCATACTATACCTACTAATTGATTTGTACTATACCTACGCATTGATTCGTACCATAGCTACCCATTTATTCGTACTATACTTAACACATTGATTCGTACTATAGCTACACATGACCAGCTCCATAACTTCTCATTGCACCAAAACAAGTTAGCTTAAGGTTAGCTTCAGGTTTTGTTCATGCTTAAATAAAAAAACTTTCTCTGGAAATGAAAACTTCCTTCAAGTAGAAAACTTGTTGTCATGAGTTGGGAATTGAACCTGGTTTTGTTTTCCACCGTGCTATTTCAATGTCAAACCACTTCCTGTTTGTCACATGAGCTCCGCCTCCTGTGTGTTGACTGGCAGGTTATTATATGAGTTTATCATTGAGGCTAAGAGATGGAAACACCAGGTGTGGAGAGACCACACCTCGCCAAACACAACTGATGGCGAGAGAGGAAATCCACAAACACACACACACACACACACACACACTGATCCATTTGAGCAATTTAGCCACATTCACACTTATGAAAAATAAAAAGTAGAGTCCGCTCACTGCACTGTTGTGACATTTTGAGCCATCCTGCTCTTCATCAGACATCATGTCTGATTTAATTAGTAAATAGGTAAATAAATGTCCTATGGGAGTAGTGCAGTGTGCGGACTCCATCTTTTACATTTTTCATGGTCTGTTTCATTTGTCCAGAACTTGTGAAATACTATTTCTTTACTTTCACTCTTATATTTGACACTGAAACACAACACACTCCCCAGTCCAGCCCTGTAAAGGCTGCGTGCCTCAGTCTGTCGTCCAAACCCTCCTCCTCCTCCTCCTCCTCCTCCTCCTCCCAGCCCCCCTGCAGCTCCCCCCCCCCCCCCCCCCCCCCCGCCCTCTGGAGGTGAAGCTGTGTCATATCATGTGAAAACAGAACAGTCCAGTGCCACTGACACCCGCTCATCATGGTTCTTGGCAGGGATGCCGTCGCCCGGCGCGTTAAAGAAGTCAGAGAAGTCTGGTTTCTGCAGCGCCGCTTCGCCCAGCGCCTCCTCCTCCTCCTCCTCCTCCTCCCCCCGAACGGCTTTCACACACCATCACCGGCCCGTCATTACCGGGCCTCGAGGTGAGGTCCTCAACCACCCCACCAACCAACCCCGACCCACCCTGACCACCCCCCTCACCCCCCCTCACACACCTCCTCCCACCTCCTCCCCCTCCCCCCCCCGTCGGTAGGTAGGAGGTGGTTTTGTTAGAAGGAGGTGCAGGATGGATGCTGATAGGGAGGAGCACACTTCCACCTGTAGACACACACACACACACACACACCTGTAGGCTTTTGGCAGTGCTGTGTTGGTGTGTGTGTGTGTTTGTGTCTGTGTGTGTGTGTTATGTGCAACTCTCCGACCACCCCCCACCCCACCCCCACCCCCACCCCTTCACACTTGGTGACTCTTTATTCTCTTTATTGGTAGAAATATTCCCCAAGTACACAGAACCACAGAAACACACTCCCTGCTCACTTCCTGCTTGCAGTGTGTGTGTGTGTGTGTGTGTGTGTGTGTGTGTGTGTGTGTGTGTGTGAGCTCCTGGATGTGGATGTGTGTATATTTGTGATTTGTGAGTTGTGTGTGTGCACATGTATGCATGATGTGTGTTTGTAGATGTTGATGTATATGAGTCTTTTTTTTTATTTATATGTGTGTGTGGCCTTGGGGTGCGCCGTGTGTGTGTGTGTGTGTGTGTGCGTGTGCGTGTGCATGTGTGTGTGCGCGTGTGTGTGTGTGTGTGGGTGTAATCTGCAGATTATCCCACTGAGTCAAAGCTGCTTTCACTGTGACACCAACAGACAGACAGACAACAGACAGACAGACAGACAACAGACAGACAGACAGACAACAGACAGACAGACAGACAACAGACAGACAGACAGACAACAGACAGACAGACAGACAACAGACAGACAGACAGACAGACAGACAGACAACAGACAGACAGACAACAGACAGAGAGACAGAATTATATATATATTGTATATAAGTAAAGGTCCTAATTTCTAAATTATCCCAATTAGGGAAAGAATAAGAATCCTAGGTCTCACTCTCACCACTATCACCTATTGTCTCTATCACTATCACTATCACTATTATGTCAGATATGATGTATTATAGTCTATTACCACTAAGACCTCCACACAGTGCTCAGTTCTACAGTTCAGTACTGATCCCAGATGGATCTTTGGGACTCAGTCGGATCAGATGTGTGTCCTGGATATTAAATTCATATTAAACCTTTAGAGAAGTGGGTTGCAGATCTTTAACAGACTGGGTTTGGTTTGGTTTGGTCTGGTCTGGTCTGGTTTGGTTTGGTTTGGTCTGGTCTGGTCTGGTCTGGTCTGGTCTGGTTTGGTTTGGTCTGGTCTGGTCTGGTCTGGTCTGGTCTGGTCTGGTTTGGTCTGGTCTGGTCTGGTCTGGTCTGGTCTGGTCTGGTCTGGTCTGGTCTGGTCTGGTTTGGCAGCAGACAGAAAGCCACAGACAGAAGCAGGAAGTCTTTTATTCCTGAACCTTTTCCAAAAGGCTGTGGGTGGAAACCTGGCTGTGTTCACGTCTCAGCAGATTACAGGATTTAATGTTATTTTGACCTAATAGGAGCAGCTAACTCTTCCTCCTCCTCCCCCTCCTGCTCCTGCTCCTCCTCCTCCTGCTCCTCCTCCTGCTCCTGCTCCTCCTCCTCCTCCTCCTGATCCTCCTCCTCCTCCTCCTCCTCCTGCTCCTCCTCCTCCTCCTCCTGATCCTCCTCCTCCTCCTCCTCCTCCTGCTCCTCCTCCTGCTCCTGCTCCTCCTCCTCCTGCTCCTCCTCCTGCTCCTGCTCCTCCTCCTCCTCCTCCTCCTCCTGCTCCTCCTCCCCCTCTTCCTCCTGCTCCTGCTGCTCCTCCTCCTCCTCCTCCTCCTCCCCCTCTTCCTCCTCCTCCTCCTCCTGCTCCTCCTCCTCCTCCTCACTGCAATGTTCTGTAAAGAGTTCTGGCTTTTTAATTCTTCTCCTCCTTTTTATTGTTTATCAATCCACCTCTGGATGGGAAATATCTTCTTCAAGGAAAAGTTGTCATGAGAGGGAGGAGTAGGAGGAGGAGAAGGAGGGGGGGGAGGGGGGGGGAGTACAGCAGGAGGAGGAGAGGGAGGAGGGGGAGAGGGGGGGGGGGGGACTAAAGCAGCGAAGCGAGGCAATTTGCAAAGTGGAACTAATCCCAGGCCTTTCTTCTCTGTTCGACATGCAGACCGCCGGTCCACAATACCACACACACACACACACACACACACACACACACACACACACACACTCACACACACACACACACACACACACTCCTCCAGCCCCTGTCCTCCCCTATAGGCAGCTGTCTGGAGGCAGAAACACACTCCAGATCTGTGGTTAAGCTCTGTCCTTTATCATTTACATATCTGTGTGTGTGTGTGTGTGTGTGTGTGTGTGTGTGTGTGTGTATGTGGGGGGGGGGGACCACACACACACACACACACACACACACCTCCTGTTGCGATGCTAAAGTCAGACTAAAAGCGTTAGAAGAGGAGACACTGACTGTCCTCTCTCCTCCTCATCCCAAAATCTACAAAATAAAATGTAAGAATAATAGAAAATCAATTAAATAAATGAAATAAATATAATAAAAACTAAAATAATGACTAAAATGTAAT
>NW_027605413.1:0-14007 GCF_048128805.1 Centroberyx gerrardi | reverse complement strand
TTCCCATTTGAATGTGATTTGGTAAAAACTACAACAGTCTGACTTTTCATGGTAACAGTTAGAGATTTTTAAAATGGAAACTATGTCTTTGTGAGCTGTATTTAAAGGTTTTTAGCTTCCAATTGGAGCCAATGACTTCCGGGTTGAAGGTTAAAAACAGCACGATAAGAAATGTATTTAAAAACACCAGCGTATCCTTTAACATCACGTTTGTTTGTTGGCTAGTTAGCTAGCTAACAGTTTGTTCAGGTTAACTGAGCTGATCCTCTCAAGCTAGTCTCAGGCTCTGTCCACATGTATATGGATATTTCTGAAAACGCATTTTTTCCTCCTCCGTTTTCAAAAAACTTCCTGTCCACACCAACGATATTTTAGAAAATCTCTCCGTCTGAACGAGAACGCAAAAATGATTTAAAACGCCTCCGCAGCGTCAGGTTGCGGAGCGGTTTCCGCTCAGATGTCATTATTTCCTATGGAAGCGGATTCCGCTCTCGCCGCCGGCTGCACGGCAGATCGCACAAAGAGTGGAAAATAGTTCAACCTGAGCGGATAAGATCCGTGCTCACTCCTCACAAGAGGACAACTTTGTTTCTGCCACTTTTTTCAAAAGCGAGGCGGATGGCGGATTTCAAGCAGAAGAGTAAAGAGAAGTACAGCGAGGTCGACTTGTAAACACTCATCAAACCTCACAGTACTGACCACACGGAAACAAACTTGTGGTCCGCCATCGCTCGTTCCTGACGCTGCTCAATACAAATAAAACAACAACTGCCTGCGCAAGTTGAGGTCATGATGTCAGCGTTTTCCAAAAGCTCCGTTTTCAGTGACCTAAAACGCTGTTTTCATGTGACGAGGAGGCCAAAACACAGAGAAAATACTACGATTTCAAAAATATCTGTATACGTGTGGACAGGACTCAGTGTTTTGGAGTAGAGACTAGGGCTAAAGACAAGACAGTTTACTGTGTCACAGTAACCAAATCCACCTTATCACACTATTCACTTTTACTGAGAACGTTACTGAATGGATCTACAGCCACACCACAACAAGCTGACTCAGCTGCTCTCTGCTTCTAGCTGCTTGATACAGATTTACACTTTATTAACTAACACACAGTTCTACAGATTTACACTTTATTAACTAACACACAGTTCTACAGATTTACACTTTATTAACTAACACACAGTTCTACATGTTCCTCCATCATGGAGACTCGGCTGGCTGGGAGCAGAGTTAAGCATCTATCTATCTATCTATCTATCTATCTATCTATCTATCTATCTATCTATCTATCTATCTATCTATCTATCTATCTATCTATCTATCTATCTATGTCACACCTAGCCATTAGCCACAGTGAAGAACGCCTCCTCTAATGTTAACAATAGACATTCTTTCTCTCCACTCTGAGGCTCCATTGATCAGCTGCAGACAGGATGTATTGATCAGCAGAGTGTGGGAAACATCGCTGTGAAATACCATCATCATGAAAGGCTGGATGACCAGCTGATGGATCAGATACGTACGCCACAAAATAAATCGCTTTCTTTCTCACTGACTCTCGCTCTCCAAGAGAACATTGTGTTTTTCTTATTGCTGCCATCAACAGTCAGTTCATCCTGTGACTGCAAATAGCTCACCTGTTGGTTATTGTGCATACCTCATATATTTTGGTATATGTTCATATCGCACATATTTTCTGTTTGTATGTTCTACTGTTCTGCTACCCGGCTCCTCTGGATGAAGGACTGTCTCTCTACCCATCGCCCTGCTGCTGACTGGCTGGAAACATACTTCAATTTTATCACTAAAATCAGCAGGTGAGGATATTTACAGGTAAGCACTGCTAAACTAACAGCGAAGCGAGGCGAAATGGGAATTAATGCAGAGGAAAGGTTTGGGGACACAGCCGAGGGTAACTTTGCCTGGTGTCTGTCCGACAAACCCGAGTTGTTGTTGCGCTCTGTAAAGGCGTCATAAGGAGGTTTGTCCCGCCCACATCCACCATCCAATCAGGTTTGTCGGACAGTATCTGTCTGAACTAACTGCCGGTGGATAGGCTGCGACCAGACTGCTACGAATCACCATGCAAACTCAAAAAGTGCTAAAGGACTGAGTTGATGGACACCAGGAAAAGGGTAACTGTGACTTTCCAGACTTCTTCATAAAGAAAAGCCTCTTTGAAGACTTTGGGTCTTTGAGTTTTTAGCAGCTGAGTCTTTTCCACTCGTTCTCAATGTGAGCGAAGCTTTTTGCACGCTGCGTTTGTGTTGCTGGGTATTTAGCATCATCTGTGTGCGGCGCTCCGTCTCCTCCGTCAGGCTCACCGCCGCTCGCTCCATCAGCACGGTGTGTGTGGCCGCCCCCCCCCGCTGCAGACCCGCTGCATGTCAAACTGTGCTTGGCGAGGCGGCGGGACAGCAGCTGGCCCCGCGCCTCCCATCACCCCCCCCACCCCCACCCCCACCCCCCACCCGCCGCGCCGACAGTCGGTGGCAGCGTTGTTTATGGCCGCGATGCCGGCTGCCACTTGTAGGACATTAGTCTTTTAGTGCGGGGTTTATGAGCGCCGTCGCTCACCATCTGTTAACTGCCGGGGCGCCTTTAATCGGCCGACCCCCGAGATCGATAAGGCTGCCGGGTCGCCGCGACGCCCGCGGCGCGCTGATGGGGTAATTGTGCATCATCGACTGAGTGATTACAGCTATTTGCTTGCTTATTGCTTCGCGTTGTTTGGACGACACATCCAGCTTTGGAAAGAGAGAGAAGGGGGGGGGGTAAAGAGATGGAGGGGAAAGAGAAGGGGAAAATGAGAGAGGAGGGAGGGAACAGAGTGATGACAGGACAATTTCACACCCTCATGGTTATTGGTTTTCAGGGACAGACGATTTGAAGTTTGGCAGAAAATCCGGAGCAGAGGCTGAGAGGAACAGACGGGGGGGGGGGGGGGGGGGGGGGTTTGGGGGGTCCGACCGGGTTCAAACCCCCAACCTGCTGCAGTTCCCTTCAGCCAGGCACTGTGTAGACCCCCGGTGTGGTTCCCCTTTAATCCTCCGGCTGTGACTGACAGACTGGCTAATGCAGTAATGTCGGCTCTCATTCATAAAAAGATTTTTATACTCAAAACTCAAAGCTCACTCTTGGATCCAATCCAAGCCATAGTCACGATGATTGATGAGAAATTGATCATGACACAAAAATCTGCAATTTAATCAGTGGCTTAAATTGATTTGCTGCCATTTTCAAAAGCGAATACGAATGTCTGTCACAATCCAAGGTACGACTGTGGTAGATATCGTTTTCTTTTTTTCATCATGTTCCTTTACTAACGCACAGAATCAGATGTCCATATATGATATTCTTTGTAAAGATCGTACAATAATATCTAGGTTTCTCTAATGAGCTCCAGGAGAGAATCAGCCGTTCACCCGTTCTGTCTTTGTATGGAAACTGAAAACCAGGCAGTTTAATGTTGCCTTTGTTACCAGCAAACACATATACATCATATCTATATACATCATATTCATATATACAGCTATACTCACTGGCCACTTTATTAGGAACGCCTATCTAGTAGCGGTTGGTCATCTGTTGCTGTCGCCTGTTTATCATAAGAAACAACCTGTGTGTTCAGATGCCCTTCTGCACTCCACTGTTGTCCTGACTGTTCTTTCTGTTAGCTTGAACTAGTCTGTCTGTTCTCCCCTGACCTCTGACCTCTGACCTCTGACCTCTCTCATTAACAAGCTGTTTTCTCTGTAAACTCTGCAGACTGTAGGAGGGCAGCAGCTGTTTCTGATGCTGAACCAACAGTCAGACACTCAAAGTCAAAAAACCAAACCGCTTCACCCTGTCTGCATGCTGCCACATGATTGGATGTTTGGAGGAGAAGGCTATTTGCGTTAACGAGCAGATGTACCTAATAAAGTGGCGGGTGAGGGTCCATACTTCAATTAGGGAGGGGGGGGGGGGGGGGGGTCCTACTGAAGTGTCCTTCAGCAGGTCACATGGACCCCTGAGCTGCTCTCTCAGTGGAAGTCGCTCTGGATAGGAACTCCAGTAGTCCGGTTCCAGACTCCTGAACCTCGTCCCTCCACTCTTCAGATTTGGTTGAGCGATTCAGAGTCTGGTGTCGCTCTGTTCAGCGGCGATTTCTTGATCGGAAAAAACGATCGGGCCAATCAGCACCTTTGTGGGCGGGACTAAAGTTTGAACTGTTTGTGCAGCGGTTTTTCATTGCCATTTCGGCAGGATAATATTTGTTGAAATCACCTCCTTAACCAACAGATTGTCTTTGCAAAGATGATATTTGTTTCAAAAATGACCGACATTCTTGGTAAAGTTAGTTAAATACGCCCAGCATCATGTGACAACAGCACAGCGGCCGGATACATCGGTCACTAGTGATCGGTTATGTCAGTCACTAGTGATCGGTTCAGATACATCAGTCACTAGTAATTGGTTCAGATACATCAGTCACTAGTGATTGGTTCAGATATGTCAGTCACTAGTGATTGGTTCAGATACATCGGTCACTATAGTGATCGGTTCAGATACATCAGTCACTAGTAATTGGTTCAGATACATCAGTCACTAGTGATCGGTTCAGATACATCAGTCACTAGTGATCAGTTCAGATACATCAGTCACTAGTGATTGGTTCAGATATGTCAGTCACTAGTGATCGGTTCAGATACGTCAGTCACTAGTGATCGGTTATGTCAGTCACTAGTGATTGGTTCAGATACGTCGGTCACTATAGTGATTGGTTCAGATACGTCGGTCACTAGTGATCGGTTATGTCAGTCACTAGTGATTGGTTCAGATACATCAGTCACTATAGTGATTGGTTCAGATACGTCGGTCACTATAGTGATTGGTTCAGATACATCGGCCACTAGTGATCGGTTATGTCAGTCACTAGTGATTGGTTCACATACGTCGGTCACTATAGTGATTGGTTCGGGGAAAATCGCCCCCCCACACAGAAAACAGTTAACATGGAGGCAATCTCAGACTGGATAATGGAGTGGAAACTGATGGACGCTCAGTCTGAATATCAGACTAGAACACCAGCTAAACAACATGTGAAACTCAGAGTGCTGCTTGGTGGATTGGATCTGACTCAGTTTCCTACAGGAAGGATTCAGTTCATGTTGAACCAGGTGGGCGGAGCCAGTGAGCAAGGCAGCTTCAAAGATCCAGATCTCCTCTGTCTCAGATCAGAATAAAGTTCTTCATGATGTTCTGCAGATAAAAGTAGTTTAGTTCACAGTTGAACTGAATGAGTTAAACTGAATGAATGTGAAGACTGAGTCGTCACAATCCTGGCTCCTGATTGGCCGACAGCAGCGGCTCCTCTAACTCAAATGAGGTAAACCTGCTGAGTGGAGGCTTTCAGTTCAGATGCTGCAAACTCGACCCTGATTGGACGGATTTCAGTCATTCGTTAGTGAGGGAGCCAATCAGGAGCGAGTCCAGCTGTGATGCGTTTCCTGGAGTTAGACTGAAACTGATTTTTTACCTTTTTATCTTTTTATCTATAAATTTAACCTCTCAAACAAAATCAAATATTAACAATGTCTTCATTAAACATCTTTGATCACATATGTACAGAAACAGAGGAAATTTGAATTCTTATAATACGGGACCTTTAAACCACCAGATATCAGGATGTAGTTTGACATCATACAAACACTAGATTATAATCCTGCTGTCAGGATTATACATGATATTATACTACACATTATATTGTACATTATATTATACTACACATTATATTGTACATTATATTATACACTTTATTATACACATCCTGCTCCGACTGACAGAAGTCGCTTTAGTCCAGAACTCACAGCATCCGTGATCAGCTACACACACACTCGCACACACACACACACACACACACACACACGTGCACACACAAACACACACATAAAGAAAAACACAACCACATATGCTGCGCACACACACACACACACACACACACACACACGCATCTGCACAACTGCATCTTTCCAGTTACTGTACAGCATCCCCACATGGTTTCAGTCTACGCTCTCTGACATACATTGAAATTACTCTGTGTGTGTGTGTGTATGTGTGTGTGTGTGTGTGTGTGTGTGTGTATATGTATGCATGTGTGTGTGTGTGTGTGTGTGTGTGTATGCATGTGTGTGTGTGTGTGTGTGTGTGTGCGTGGAGATGCTAGGGAAGCTGAACACTCAGGATACAAACCAAACGATGCCGGAGAAAGCATGACACTCATCTGTTACCTACTGTACAGCACTGAGTGCGTGTGTGTGTGTGTGTGTGTGTGTGTATGTGTGTGTGTGTGTGTGTGTGTGTGTGTGTGTGTGTGTGCAGGCAGCAGTACTCACGTCTGGCTCGGTGGCAGTCGCTCCTGAACAGGGTCATAACAGAGAGGAATAGGAAAACCTGCCGACTCTCTCTCTCACCGTGTGTGTGTGTGTGTGTGAGAGAGATACTGACAGAGAGAGAGAGAGAGAGAGAGAGGGAGAGAGAGGGAGAGAGAGGGAGAGAGGGGGAGAGAGAGAGGTGACTGCTGAGTATGGCAGCGGGTCGTACCATCTAACACTCCACTGAGGGGGGCGGGGGGGTGGACTGACTCATTCTCCTGCATTCTCTACAGCACAGAACAGAATATAATAGAAAAGAATAGAAGAGAAGAGAACAACACACAATAGAATAGAATGGAACAGAAATAGAGTACAACAGAATAGAACAGAATAGAGTAAAATAGAATACAGGTCAAACAAACTGGAACCTTGATGATGCCCTTGTGATCCTCTATAGTGACATGTTCATAAAAAAAAACATTTCACATTTCTGCAACCATTTCCATCATTATCCTGTTTTGAAATTTTTTTTTACACTTTTTATTCTTTTTTTATTATCAGATGAGAGACAGGAAACAGAGAGAGCGAGAGAGAGAGAGAGAGAGAGAGAGAGAGAGAGAGAGAGGGGAACTGGGGCGTGCGACAGCAACTCAAAGCCCCACTGCTCTAGAGGCTCCACTGTGTCAGCGTGGCGTTGTAGCTGCTCAACACAACACCACACCAACACCACACCAACACAACACTAACAACACAACACCAACACAACCAACACAACACCAACACCACACTAACAACACAACACCAACACCACACTAACAACACAACACCAACACAACACTAACAACACAACACCAACACCACACTAACAACACAACACCAACACAACACTAACAACACAACACCAACACCACACTAACAACACAACACCAACACAACACTAACAACACAACACCAACACAACACTAACAACACCACACCAACACAACACTAACAACACAACACCAACACAACACTAACAACACCACACCAACACAACACCAACACAACCCTAACAACACAACACCAACACCACACTAACAACACAACACCAACACAACACTAACAACACAACACCAACACCACACTAACAACACAACACCAACACCACACTAACAACACAACACCAACACAACACTAACAACACAACACCAACACCACACTAACAACACAACACCAACACAACACTAACAACACAACACCAACACAACACTAACAACACAACACCAACACAACACTAACAACACCACACCAACACAACACTAACAACACCACACCAACACAACACTAACAACACAACACCAACACAACACTAACAACACAACACCAACACAACCAACACAACACCAACACCACACTAACAACACAACACCAACACCACACTAACAACACCACACCAACACAACACTAACAACACAACACCAACACAACACTAACAACACCACACCAACACAACACTAACAACACAACACCAACACAACACTAACAACACAACACCAACACCACACTAACAACACAACACCAACACAACACTAACAACACAACACCAACACAACACTAACAACACAACACCAACACAACACTAACAACACCACACCAACACAACACTAACAACACCACACCAACACAACACTAACAACACAACACCAACACAACACTAACAACACAACACCAACACAACCAACACAACACCAACACCACACTAACAACACAACACCAACACCACACTAACAACACCACACCAACACAACACTAACAACACCACACCAACACAACACTAACAACACAACACCAACACAACACTAACAACACCACACCAACACAACACTAACAACACCACACCAACACAACACTAACAACACAACACCAACACAACACTAACAACACAACACCAACACAACACTAACAACACAACACCAACACAACCAACACAACACCAACACCACACTAACAACACAACACCAACACCACACTAACAACACCACACCAACACAACACTAACAACACAACACCAACACAACACTAACAACACCACACCAACACAACACTAACAACACAACACCAACACAACACTAACAACACAACACCAACACCACACTAACAACACAACACCAACACAACACTAACAACACCACACCAACACAACACTAACAACACAACACCAACACAACACTAACAACACCACACCAACACAACACTAACAACACAACACCAACACAACACTAACGGCAACGCAACACCAACACAACACCAACACAACACTAACAACACAACACCAACACAACACTAACGGCAACGCAACACCAACACAACACCAACACAACACTAACAACACAACACCAACACAACACTAACAACACAACACCAACACAACACTAACAACACAACACCAACACAACACTAACGGCAACGCAACACCAACACAACACCAACACAACACTAACAACACAACACCAACACAACACTAACAACACAACACCAACACAACACTAACGGCAACGCAACACCAACACAACACCAACACAACACTAACGGCAACGCAACACCAACACAACACTAACAACACAACACCAACACAACACTAACAACACAACACAACACTAACAACACAACAACACAACACCAACACAACACTAACAACACAACACAACACTAACAACACAACACCAACACAACACCAACACAACACTAACAACACAACACCAACACAACACTAACAACACAACACAACACTAACAACACAACACCAACATAACACTAACGGCAACGCAACACCAACACAACACTAACAACACAACACCAACACAACACTAACAACACAACACAACACTAACAACACAACACCAACATAACACTAACGGCAACGCAACACCAACAACGCAACACCAACACAACACTAACGGCAATGCAACACCAACACAACACTAACGGCAACGCAACACCAACACAACATCAACACAACACAACACAACACCGACACTACGCCAACACCAACACAACACCAACACAACACAACACCAACAACACAACACCAACACAACACCAACAACACAACACTAACAACACAACACCAACACAACACCAACACAACACCAACAACACAACACCAACACAACACTAACAACACAACACCAACACAACACTAACAACACAACACCAACACAACACCAACAACACAACACCAACACAACACTAACAACACCACACCAACACAACACCAACAACACAACACCAACACAACACTAACAACACAACACCAACACAACACCAACACAACACCAACAACACAACACCAACAACACAACACCAACACAACACCAACAACACAACACCAACAACACAACACCAACACAACACTAACAACACAACACCACCACAACACCAACACAACACTAACAACACAACACCAACAACACAACACCAACAACACAACACCAACACAACACCAACAACACAACACCACCACAACACCAACACAACACTAACAACACAACACAACACAACACCAACACAACACAACACCAACACAACACCAACACAACACTAACAACACAACACCAACACAACACAACACTAACAACACTAACACCAACAACACAACACCAACAACACAACACTAACAACACAACACCAACGCAACACCAACACAACACCAACACAACACAACACTAACAACACTAACACCAACAACACAACACCAACAACACAGCACTAACAACACAACACCAACACAGCACTAACAACACAACACCAACACAACACCAACAACACAACACTAACAACACAACACCAACAACAGTGGAAAACCAACAACGCAACACCAACACAACACCAACAACAATGCAGCACTGACTTCTTGAGACACTGTGTCACAGTAACCTAACAAATCCACCTTATCACACTATTCACTTTTACTGAGAACGTTACTGAATGGATCTACAGCCACACCACAACAAGCTGACTCAGCTGCTCTCTGCTTCTAGCTGCTGGGTACAGATTTACACTTTATTAACTAACAGATGATTCTATAATGTTCCTCTATCATGGAGCCAGATATGATTTTTATTATAGAAACTAGAAAGCCTGTCTCTATATGAACTGTCCTGATGGAGGAAGCCCCACCAGGCAGCCTGGTGCTCCAAGCAGGTTAGAACAGACGCTCAGACGCTCAGTGCATCCAGTCTGACCGGGTCACACTGCACCGCTGCTCTCTGCTGCGCTAACCAACCTGACATCAGCTGACTCCGCTTTAATTACAAAATCCATTAAATGATTCCATTTTAATTAAAGCTGTCCTATCTAATTAAGATATGATGATCAGGAGAGCCGGGCCTCTCCTGGGCTTCTTTATTTATCTTGGAGTGAAGTTAACCTCCGTCAGCAGCGCTATCACACTCCCAGCATGCATCTCAATGAGGATTTACCCAGCAGGCAGCGGGTCAGTGTTAGTCCAACATACACAGATATTAAAGGGTTAAAAACACCATTTCTTATATCAGCCATGAGAGCAGCAATGTGACATGCTGCCCTGCTGGAGTTCATTTCTTTCTTGTGTCTTCATATGTACTTTCTGACATTGTCATCAAATCATTTTCACATAACAGAGGTGTCGCAATACTGTTCATCTCAGTGTGTTTGTTTGTTCAGGTATCACAGGTCATGGTGTTGACAGTCACATTTACATCATTTCCCTTGTTAGGGGGCAAAAGGTCAGCAAGTGGGAGATTGTTTTAGAAAGAAGAAAGTAAATATATAAATATATAAATAACTCACCCTAACCCTTAAATAAAAAAAGAATAAATAGAATATAAAAAAACAAATAAATAAATAAATCAGGAGAGGGGTGTGGGGTGGGAGAGACCATCCTTACTGTGTGTATATTCACTATTCTCACTTATATTCTGTTTTTCTTTGCCTGCTGTCACTCAACACAGTGGATGCTAAAGTGTTAGCATGGAGCACAGGAGCCAGTGATCTACCGGGGACACGTGGATGATTTTGGCGTCCATGTTCATAACGGGAAAATCTACCAGAACCTTCCTGTTCTCCTCAGCAGGGATTTGAACCGTCAACCTGCTGCTGCTGAACAGAACTGAACACACCAGGTTCTGCTTTTCTACACAAAGCAGAGCAGCAGTTCAGTTTAATCCCACTGTCACTGTCTGCCTGCTAATCCCTCCGCTTAATGGAGGCTTATAGGGGCTTCATTTACTCTCTCTCACACACACACACACAGAGGAAGCATATGCAGAGAAATACAGAGAATCATACTCATGGATAAGCAGAAACACACACATAGAGAATCACAGTCATCTGCAAGCATGCACACACACACACATTGATAACATATAGGGCAATCCCAATAAGAGTCTCTCTCACACACACACACACACACACACACACACACAGAGGAAGCATATGCAGAGAAATACAGAGAATCATACTCATGGATAAGCAGAAACACACACACACACACATTGATAACATGCAGCGCAATCGCAATAAGAGTCTCTCTCTCTCACACACACACACACACACACACACACACACACAGCACAGTCCTCTCTGTGTGTGTGTGTGTGTGTGTGTGTGTGTGTAGATGAACCTCAGGTTTTCCCAGATGCAGTCAACAGTCAGTTAGCAGGTCGACTGTGTTAAAACACGTTCATCAGCCTCATGATGCTAATAGATGCTGATCAATAGATTTCCACTTAGCGTAATGATGTAAGTGAGAATCTTCAAATCTCACATTATCCTCAGAATAAACAGTGAAACATAATTACATGAAAACCTTAAAGGACAGACAAGTATTTATTAATTTCACAGCTTTCTTAGTGGAACAGCAGGAAAATGTTCATAGTTGTTCAATATCCTTATAGACTATTGATTCGATTTTTTCTAATCTGTAAACTCACATTTATGGAGAAATGTAGCCTTTAAAAAGAGAAGATTAAATATATTCTTCTCCTTGAGCTTTTTATTTTAAGGAAAAAGTATAAAAACGCAAGTAAACATAAAATATACACAAAGTAACAAACAGTACACAGTTGTTAACATAATTACAAGAAGGATATTCAGAAAACTGTTTTGGATGGTTGACAGTTTGATGAGAAACTTTGTAAATCAGTTTTGTTTTTCACTGCACTGCCCCTTTATGTGGTTTTGTTCTTTATGAAGACTTTTTAATTAGTGATTTCAGCCACATAAATAATAATTTTCTATAATCTAACTCACCACATGTGAAGGAGTGTTTATGAAGAGACATTCTTCAGATTTCTGAACCGAACGTCGGAGGGAAGCAGGATGCGAACACACTTCACCTCCGCAGCACAGACCAGATGAAAGGGAACAGCGCCACCTGCTGGACACCAAGCTCACTGCATGAAGCTCCTGTCAGTCCTGATGGAACCAGACTGAGGCTCCCATAATGTGACTGCAGGAGCCTGTTTGTGTGTGTGGTGTTCAGTACTGAGCCTCTAAATACCTCAACACACTCCATGGAGTTTTATCTGCTGTGGTTTCACTGTAATATTCCTATAATATTCCTGTTTGGTCACAGCGAGTCTGTGCTGCTCAACACAGAGTTAATAATGATCTTACACTTTATGGTAGGTAACACTTAATTTTCCAGGTCCACAATTTCCTAATAATTTCTTAGGAAGTTTCCTGGAAATTGACATTAAGAAATGATGTTCTAATTACAGGGAAAATAGAGAAAAAGTTTAATGGTAGCTGGTAAATTCCTTCAATTTCTTCTGTTGTTTCCCAGACAGAACCATGAAATTATGAAGAATTATGAAAATTACAAATCAGAGAAGAAATTCAACAATAACTATATTATATAATTATATGAATGACTTGGGTTACCAGATTGACCTCTGCCTATTTCCAGTAAACAGTTTATAGTTCTGCAGTTCTTTAGGAAACTCTTTAGAAATGTTCAGTATGTGACGGACTCTCAGCTGCTGCTTCACTTCCTGCTGCCTTCAGGAAACTTCCAGAGAAATGAACACTTCCTTTCTAGGATCTTATTAGGAAACTCTGGACCAGGAAAATAAAGTGTTATCAAACTCAAGGACTTTTCAATGTTCCCGTTTGGTGAAATTCAAGAACTCTAAATCATCATATTTTGGGATAAAACATGAAATCCTTCAACCTGCAGATCTCAGATCAGAGAATTGAGGCTGCTGTGGTTTAACTGTAAAAATCAAGTACTTTTCATTTTCATTTTCAAACACTGTCAGGTCTAGTTTCCCCCCTGAGGCTGGACGTGCCGCAACACCTCGCTGCTTTTTAAACATTTTTAAACATTAGCCAATAAATAAAAAAGCTTTTTACTTTTTGTATGGGAAGACTGCCTGGGATGATGTTTTGCTGCTGAAACACGATCATGTGACCGAGCTGCAGAGCGTCTCCACACTGAAGCAGGGCAGTTTCCTCCTCAGTGAAACTGAGGAGGAAAATTTTTGTTTTCTTTTTTAAATTTTTGTTTTCTTTTTCTGAAATCCACAAACTTTCAAGGATTTTCCAGACCCACAGGAGCCCAGAGTGACTGTAACATGACTGTAGTGTGTGTGGGACTCATACTGAGCTTATAATGACTTAATCACTA
>NW_027605412.1:10000-14622 GCF_048128805.1 Centroberyx gerrardi | reverse complement strand
AAGCTTCTAAAAGATTCCCCAAGTCCTTGAGTGTGTGTGTGTGTGTGTGTGTGTGTGTGTGTGTGTGTGTGTGTGTGTGTGTAAGTGTGTGTAAGTGTGTGTGCACACGCGCGTTTGTGTCCTCCTGCATGTTTGAAAGATAGAAAAGGGAAAAGAGAAAGTGAATGTGTGTGTGACAGCGAAAAGAGAGAGAGCGTGTGTAGTTGTGTGTGTGTGTGTGTGTGTGTGTGTTAGGGTGTTTTGTGTGTGTGTGTGTGTGTGTGCCTGTGCGTTAGAAAGTGAGTAAGAAAGTGTGTGTTTGTGTGTTTGTCATATAAAAAGAAGAGACTGTGTGTGTGAGTATGTGTGCGCCTGTGACTTTGAAAGATAGAAAGAGAGTAAGGAAAAAGTGTGTGTTTGCTTGTGTGCGTGTGACTGAGAGAGAGATAGAGTTGTGTGTGTGTGTGTGTGTGTGTGTGTGTGTGCGTGTGTATCTATTTGTATGTGTGTGAGTGATTGGCAGCTCATATGTATTTCATCAGGGTAGATATTGAGGAGAGTGACAGGGGGTGAAATTAAAATTGCATCCCTTGTCAGAGCATCACAATCCCCATCTCTGCTCTTCATTCTCTAAGTGCTGGTTAGCCCATCAAAATCCAGATAGTGTGTGTGTGTGCGCGAGTTTATATGCATGTGTTCAGGATTCTCTGTGTGTGTATAAATGCTTCACTGTGTGTGTGTGTGTGTGTGTGTGTGTGTGTATGTGTGTGGGGTATTTAGCCCGTCTATCAGCGAACAATACAGTTTTGAAATCTGACAGCTTCAGATCGCTCGCATAATGACAGCCCACAGGCGCTTAGCATCGCAATCACACACACTCAATACACACCCTCCTCCCTTCATCCATCCATCCACCTATCTATCCAGCCATCCCATAACACCCCCCCACCCCCCCCCCCACCCCCCACCCCCCCCCCACCCCCCACCCCCCCCACACACACACACACACACACACATTTATTCCCCTCTTTCGTTCCTTATTTATTTATTCATTTCTTATTGGAGGGGAAAGGGCTGAATAGGCGCGATTCTTTTGCCTGCTTAATTAAAATATATAATTCATCGCTGCGTCAAATGATTTTGCCTCTGCGTCTTTGTGGAGTCCGGTTTGGGAACATTTGCATTTAAATTGGAAAGCCAGGAGGGAAATACACTAGGCGGGGTGTGCGGGGTGTGTGATGATAGGAGGCATCGTTCTCCCTGAGAAATGCATATAAGTACTCTTTCTTTCTTTGCTCTTCTTTCCTTTTTCTTTCTCACGATGTAACGTACGCACACACACACACAATAGGTTTGGCCTAATGGCTAAAGAGACCGTTCTGTAATGGAAAGGTCACAGGTTCGTCTCCTCACAATAGCAAGTGTGTGTTCATCAATGACCATATGAACCTCTACTTCCTCACTCTGTAAGTCATCCTGGACAAAAACAACAAAATCACTAAAATATGAATGTAACAGCCACATGTACATACTCTCTCTCTCTCTCTCTCTCTCTCTATCACACACACATAAACACACACGCACTCAAAAAACAAAAACGCCAAACTTCCTCGGCATCAGCGACCTGTCAGAAATGAGAATAATTCATTACAAATGTGTCTGGAGAGAGAATAAAGAGAGGCATTCTCCTGGGTAATAAATGAGCTCTCTGATTTATAGCGAGCGCAGAGTTTACAGCCTTAGGAACATCAACCATAGCTATCAAATGTACTAGAGAAACTAATAATACATGACTTGAATTGTTGTTCATGAGGCCATCACAGGGAAATTGCATGCGAGTTTTGTTCCAAAGTGAGATATCCATTATTTGACAAAAAAAAAGCGACGCCTGCTCTGACAAAATGAAAACAAATGATCATGTTTTAAAAGTTATTAGGTAACTACCCATTTAGGAAAGTCCTTGGTTGGCAAAATGATAATGCGAGTGCAGAGTGGATCCTCTATATTTTAGAGATATTAAATGACAAACTTCAAGTAATGCTTTCTGTTCCCCAAAATAGAAATGCAACCCTTTATATGATGGTTGTGTTACGATCATTATAATCAGATCATGATGTAATACACACAATGTGCAAAAACTAGCAGTAGAATACTTTCTGCTGTGACTGTGAAGCTAATAAAAAATCTCATGACAGTCATACAAGATTCATAATGTATTATAAACCATGCCATTATGTATGTATAATTGAAGTTTCTGAATTTTCTGATGGGATTATAATGAAAGAAATGTGTATGCTCTGCGCAACGTATGATTTCATAAATATTATCAAGAAACTTCTCATGCTTCAAAAACCACTATGGGGTTTAAAAGAAAAAAAAAAGGCTTTTTTTCTTTTTTAGTCTTTGGTTGTAGCGGTATAACGAGGGATACCGAAAGGTGAAGCATGTGGGCGATCACATGGTGAGGAAGAAGGACAAGAAGATAAAGAAGATAAAGAAGATGGAAGACGAGGACGATGACGAAGAGGAACAACAGCAACCAGAACAACATCGTGAATGAGACCAAGAATAGGAAGATCATAAACAAGAAAAGAATGAAAAGAATCGGAGCAAAACAAAATGAACAAGAAGCAGAAGAGGAAGATGCAGAACTATAGGAAGAGAAGAAGAAGAAGAACAAGAAGGGGCTTTCATTTGAAATCTAGAGGGGAGGCCTCATGTTGACTATGGCATGCTGACAAGATGGTGACCAAACATCATAAAGTATTATGCTCTCTGAAATCCCAGTTTGCCCTCGGAAATAAAAGGCAAGGTGAAACAGAGAGCATATACGCTTAGTGGACACTTTTTATGTATCTAGCTACTGCTTCCAGAGCAGTGTGAATTCAACAAGGTGCTTGATGTTGGTCCACAGTGATACGATTCTACAGCAGCACATTCATGCTATGACCATCCGGCTATACCTCATCCTTAAAGCAGTGGTTCTCAACGTGGGGTCCGGGGACCACCAGGGGTCCTTGAGGGGGTTCCAGGGGGTCCCCAGCAAACTGATGAATTGTTAAACTTCACCATTATTTCATTTACAAGAAGTTAACACAATTAGAGAATGTAGAAGAATGACTTTTTTTTTCATAGTTTCACTGTTATCTCTCTATCTACAGTGCAGATAGTCATGGAATTCTGGACAAAATCATATCTAACAATAAAAATATTGTCAGAGACAAAAACTCATCAAATGACGGTCTGTGGCTCCAATGTGGACTAAATTAGGGGTCCTTGATATGAAAAAGGTTGAGAATCACTGCCTTAAAGGACCATAGCGGTGTTTTTGCATGTTCTACCTCATTTTACTACAATTCACACCTACTTTACATAACTACCGACCATTTTCCAAAGCATACCATACTTTTTTAGATGACTGAATGCGTTATTCCTACCTTCCAGGCAGCCATTTGATTCCATTCATTTCAGAAACCCGGGTTTATTTTTGTCCAGGTGCTACATGACTCTTTAAGATGCTTTATTGGGTTGACACATGGGGACTGTGCAGGCAATTAGAGAGAACTAAAGTCACTGTCATGTTCCTGGAGCCATCTAGAGATGACGGTGTGCATTTTTCTGCTGGAAGTAGCTGGAGGTCGTCCGTTTCTGAGATGCTGGAACCAGCAGCATGTTAAAAATCAGTTAAATCACGCATGTTGTCCATTCTAACGTTCAGTCAAACTGAGCCTCTCCACCCTGTCTGCATGCTTTATATACTGCGTCACCGCTACGCAACTCACCAGGAACGGGCTGTTTGCGTAAACAGGGAAGTGTACCTAATATAATGGCCTCTGACTGTACAAAACATACACACGCACACACACACGCTTGTGTTTCAAGACTTCCTGGAGCTAAAATATACAGCCCCTGAAGGAATTTTCCCTCCAGATCAAAAAGTTCCTCTGAAAACACATATACACACACACACACACACACACACACACACACACACACACAGAAAATAACACTCCGACAGAAGGAGGTTCACCAAGAAAACTTTCCTGGAACAAGAAGTGAAATGTGTATAACTGGAGATACTTTCAGGAAGCATATTCTAATTTCATCATCATGAAAAGTCAAACCCTGAGCCTGTGAGGTGGGGCGTCCTGTCCGGAGGGTACGCTCGCACATCAAAAGGATTCCCGCTGCAGAAATAAGACCCTGTTCCACGCCGCACTCAAAGAAGCCACTAACTGACTTACTTTTGACACGTTTGTCCTACCTTGGGGCAATGATACACAAGCTAGTCTAAGCTAGACACAAGTCTAAAACGAAATCTCCACCACTTGAAAAAAGCCATCATACCTATTCTTCCAAAATTCAAAAGTAAAACCCATTGTAATCACTTTAAAGGGTTTTGAAACTTCTGAAGGGCTTCGCTTACAAAGTAGTTGAGAAAAGTCTCACGTTATCATGCAGTTTTCCTGCATTAGGGAGTAATACAGTATCAGCAATGGTAGAAGTCTCTATCATGCATAGGTTTATTTGAGATTAAATGTTTCTGTGTGTCCCTTGGGCTTTTATTTCACCTGTGTAATATGGAAATTTGCACACCTTCTTTCTTATCATTGCATTCCAATACTTATCATTGTATTTCAATA
>NW_027605412.1:0-5000 GCF_048128805.1 Centroberyx gerrardi | reverse complement strand
TGTAAAGGCTAAACAACAGGGGCCCCAGAATTGATCCCTGAGGTACACCGATATCACAACTAAGGGCTGATGACAGCTCCCCATTTATCTTAACCCTCTGTGCTCTGCCTTCCAGATAGGATTGCATCCATTTAATAGCATTCGGGGAGAAGTTGAACATTGAAAGCTTTGCAAGTAGGACATCATGATCCACAGTGTCAAAGGCTTTCTTTAGATCTAAGAATATGGCCCCAACAACTCCCCCCTTATCTAGTTTAGATTTCATATTCTCCAGGAGAAAGCAGTTAGCAGTTTCCGTTGAATGGTTAGATCTAAAACCAAACTGCATGGGATGCAGTCTGAAAGGGCTTTTGTTAAGGTGGCTAGTAAGTTGTTCTGCTACATATCTTTCAATTACCTTTGACACGATAGGTACTATGCTAATTGGCCTGTAATTGCATACCTCTGAAGGACCACCTGTTTTGTAAATAGGTGTTATTATGGCTGTCTTCCATGCTCTTGGGAAGACCCCTTCATTAATGGATCTATTGATAACATTTGTTATTGGACCAGACAAACACTCATTAAACATTTTCAGGAACATTGTGTCCAGTCCATACACATCTTTGGCTTTGGAATTCTTTAGGGAGTTTATAATCATTCTTACTTTTGTTTCAGAAATTTCCCTAATCTCAAACACAGGTTGATTGTAATTTACAGGCATCATACTTAGTAGATTGGTGGAAGAGCTCTGTATTAGTGTCCGTACTGATTCCACAAAATATGAATTAAAAGTTGCTGCTATTTGAGCTTCATCCTGTGTAATACTGCCATTCACACAGATCAAGATCAAGGCGCTTTTCATTACCAGTATGATGTTTCCCTGTCAACCTCTTTAAGTTTTCCCAAATCAATTTGGAATTTCCCTTTGCTTGGTCAATGATATTAATAAAAAATTTTGCTTTTGCTTTCCTAATTTCTTTTGTTACCTTATTTCGTAGTCCCACAAACTTTAATCTATCAGTAACTAATTTTGATTTTAGAGCTGCTTTCAGTGCCGCATCACGTTCTCTCATCCATTTATGTATGTCACCACTTAACCATGGAAGAGCGTTTTTTTGTCTGCGGTCAGGCTTAGTTTTCCTTAAAAAAGTATTCATTATACATTGGATTGTGGACAAAAAGACCTGGCAGTCAGAGTCAACATCAGAATAAGACAGAATATTATTCCATTTAATCCCTTTAATTGCATTTTCAAAGTTATTTTGTTCTCCCTTAGGTATTCTGAGCTGACTGGGCTTTCTTACATCACAAGGACTAAGGCGCTTTTTGGACAATTTCCTAACTACAAGGATTAAGTTATGATCAGATAGCCCAGTGATCATATTAAATGTTTTGACAATTCTCTCTGGTTTATTACTGAATATCAAATCTATCTGTGTTTTTGACAACTGTGTTATTCTTGTTGGTCCCTTAATTAGTTGTGTCAGGTCAAAGATATTTGTAATTCGTTTAAGAGCACTTCTATTGCATTTATCTTCCCAATTCATGTTAAAATCCCCCATTAAAATTACCTCTTTGTCGAAATTACATTCTTTTAGTATACTGCTTAATTGGTCAAAAAAAGTAGTTTTGGAAGAGGGTGGTCTATACAAACCAACAAGGGTGAAAGACATTTGTGGAGATAATGTAATATTAAGTCCAATACATTCAAGTCCATTATTACATCGCCACTGGATTTGACGGCAACTGATATTATCTCTGACATAAAACATTATCCCCCCTCCTCTTCCTTCAGGTCTGTCCCTCCTGTAGATATTGTAGCCCGGGACGCTTAGTGCTGCACTTGGAGAGTTTTTATGTAGCCAGGTCTCTGATAGACACAGGTAATCCAAATTCGAGTCTGCGATAAGATGTTGAATTTGTTCACTTTTCCCAGTGACACTGCGAATGTTTATGTGCCCTCCAAGTAATCCCTTGGGTTTTGCTCGCGGATCCCACAGTATTCGTGCCTGATTGACAGTTTGGAAGAAGTTCCACCTCTTGCGCTTAATGATTGCAGGGTTTAAGAGTTTATGCTTCCTTTTGATTAGCTGTTGTGTCGTCGCCTTATTTTGATTGGCTGCTGCTGGTAGTTGCCTGGTAACGGTATTTACAGGGTCCAGTTCAATATCGGAAGACACTGAAATCAAAGTGGATACTTTTCTATGGCTCATGTCAATTCCCGGACAAGAACAGGGAGATGCAGATAACATCGGGCCTTGGCACTCACCCAACTCGCCGACCACCTGCACGTCGCCGGCTGTCTCCACCGTGGTGAGTTCAGTTTGTTTATTAGGCCCGGGATTGGGCTGGACATCCCCAGAGAGTAGGAGAGTTGTTGTCAACAGATAGCTGAGCAATTTCCGAAATGCGTGGTATCCGTTGTTGTTTCGACTCTTGGATGAATCGTTACGTTGCGGTACAAAGTACGCTTGACCGTTGTTTAAGACATCACGATATGCTCCATACTGTCTGCTCCGAAAAAACGGCAAGCAGACGTGCTTTGTAGGGAAGTTGGCTTTTCCCGACGTCGACATTGTGACATCCCAGCATGGTCGCACTGACATGATCATTAATACCGCTACATAGCTGGTGATTATGGTGACATGCCAGAAATAAGGTGCAGAATTGCGTATCCACTCATTGCGAGATTTTCTTTGTTGAGGTCTGCGTGATTGCAAAATGACATTAGACTTTGGAGGAGCAGCACCCTCCTCACTGCACCCTCCTTGGTCGGCCATCTTCTCTATCTTGTCTGCTATTACGTAAGAAAGTTTTCAGGTTTGCTGTAATGTTCGCAGTGAGTTTCCCTTGAGCTTGAGGATGTCTTGTGTAGTGTGCGGCTCGTATCTCATTGCCATGACCCTGAATTTTAAAATGCGGTTATGGCAGTACAATGTTCTCCCTGGAAATGTCACATGTAATTAAAAAAAAAAAAAGAAGAAAAGAACAAAAGCTCGTACTGAGGGGTTGTGTGACATCTTGGTGACTCATAATTGAGTTGCATGCATTCATTTCTGCAGAGGTGGGAAGTACCGAACTACTGTAAAAGTTTTGTCTTTCTTTCTTTATTTTTGAGTTTTTCTTCACTTAAGATTTTGTACTTTTACTCACTTAATTTCAAAAGAACAATCTATACTTTCTACTCTCTTCTCTCTTTCTACTCTCTTCTACTCTCTTCTAGCAGCAACGTGAGTGATTTGAGCTGCAGACTCTTTCTCATCTGGGATTCAGAGTTTAGAAATAACTTTTTTAGAGGATGACTTTTACCTTTATACTTTAAGTCAATGTAAGACCATGTACTTTTATACTTTGACGTGAGTAAAGGATTTGAAACGGTACTTCAGCTTTTACCAGAGTATATTTTTAGAAGAGTATTTGCACCTTTACTTGAGTGAGGAGTTTGTGTACTTCTACCAGCTCTGCATTTCTGCACATACTACTACTAAATACTACTACGTACTAGTCAAGGTAATTGAGACTGGTTAAACAGTCACTTACAGTTCACAGTTCATTTTGCTGAAGCTCTGAAACATTTAACAATGACTGAGCAAGTGGAGAGCAAACCTGTAAAGTCAAAAACACTCACTGACAACTCAGCACCCGCTTTTATGTTCAAAAAGCCATTGTGTTTTTGAGCTAGTATAGCCTACCACTGTTGTTGGATGACCTTGTATTGTTTTTTTTCCAGCAATGAGGGAAAACAGTCTATTCTTCAGACTGACAATGTATTTTTAAAATTTCAAAACATGTTTTGTTGTTTTCTAAGGTCCTTTTATCAAGAGACAGACACAGCTTCTAAAGCACCTTGAAAGCTGTCAGTATAAAAAAAAAATAATAATAATAAAAAAAAAGATGAATGCGTTCTTATGTGACAGCTGTAACATCCAACTCTGTCACATTCTGCCTAAAATAATATCTTGACGTTGTACCAAGTCATAACTCTTGGTGTGGCAGAGAAATGCTGAGAAAGTAAACACGTCTTTTGTAGGATGGCGTGCAAACGTATGAAAACAAGAGCAAACAAAAAACTGCGTATTCTGCATGTTTACAGCCTCTATATGTCTACCTGCTCATTATGCGTTGTTGTTTATTTATGTGCTTTTGAAGCTTAAATAAAAAAATTGACATTGCACTAGTAAGGTGCTTCCAATCCCTTTATTTTGAGTATATCCTGTGCCATTTTGAAGCCTTTTTCTTCAATTTTTTTGATATTTGACATTAAACAAACAATGAATGAAGGACTAAACCTCAAGATGCTGCAGCTCGATCCTGTTTAACGACTCCACTGACCTCCAAGGGCCACAAGTCCACAAACACTAAAACTATGTACTGTATATACTGTATATATACGAACATCAGTTTTGCATTTTAACCTCCTCTGCAATGCAAATACTGCTCATCCGCTGAATCAATGGCTCCCTAATGGATTGTAGGCAATATAGCAGCTTATCTGGTAATTCACTCCAGAAAACAAAACCTGTATGTATGTGTGTGGGTTGGTGTGAATGTGTGTGTCCTTTGTGTCCATGTGTGAATGGTTGCATTTGTGGGTGTATGTAATCTACGTGGATTGTATGTATCTGTGTGTGTGTGTGTGTGTGTACATACATGCATGTGTGTTTTCCCCTATGTAAAGGAAGAGTCTTTTTTTTCCACACTGCGACAAAGCTTTAGGCCTCTGCGGACTTCCACTAACTTTCCTTGAGCTATGGTCAATGTTTTGTCAGCATGATGGACAAGAAAGCTTTGTGAATTTTGAATTTGAATTTGAAAGGAGTGCAGGGAGGCTATTGTCCCCAGACAATACAACGATATGAGGGTGTGAGGAGCGAGTGGTTCTCACTACATATCCATTCCTGCAGAGGAAATCACACTTCAACCAAGAGAGAGAGAGAGAGAGAGAGAGAGAGAGAGAGAGAGAGAGGGAGAGAGAGAGGACTGTCCTTGTGCAATGTCACAGGCAATAAATACGCAAA
>NW_027605411.1:0-14681 GCF_048128805.1 Centroberyx gerrardi | reverse complement strand
TTAGGATTGGGTAGGGAATGCTTTGGGTTCTGGTGTGACTTGGGTTTCTGGTGACGTGTGGGACTTGACTTGGTCGTGTACTTGTTGACTTGGGTTCTGGTGACATGGGACTTGACTTGGGTTCTGGTGAGCTTTAGATTTGACTTAGGTTCTGGTGACGTGGTGACTTGACTTGGGTTTTGGTGACTTGGGTTCTGGTGACGTGGGACTTGACTTGGGTTCTGGTGACTTGGGAATTAACTTTGACTTGGGTTCTGGTGACCTTAGATTTGACTTGGGTTCTGGTGACTTTGGGACTTAACTTTGACTTGGGTTCTGGTGACCTTAGATTTGACTTGGGTTCTGGTGACTTGAGACTTGACTTGGGTTCTGGTGACGTGGGACTTGACTTGGGTTCTGGTGACTTTAGATTTGACTTGGGTTCTGGTGACTTGAGACTTAACTTTGACTTGGGTTCTGGTGACCTTAGATTTGACTTGGGTTCTGGTGACTTGAGACTTGACTTGGGTTCTGGTGACGTGGGACTTGACTTGGGTTCTGGTGACGTGGGACTTGACTTGGGTTCTGGTGACTTTAGATTTGACTTGGGTTCTGGTGACTTGAGACTTAACTTTGACTTGGGTTCTGGTGACTTTAGATTTGACTTGGGTTCTGGTGACTTGAGACTTAACTTTGACTTGGGTTCTGGTGACTTTAGATTTGACTTGGGTTCTGGTGACTTGAGACTTGACTTGGGTTCTGGTGACTTTAAATTTGACTTGGGTTCTGGTGACTTTAGATTTGACTTGGGTTCTGGTGACTTGAGACTTGACTTGGGTTCTGGTGACTTGAGACTTGAATTGGGTTCTGGTGATTTGGGACTTTGACTTGAGACTGACTTGTGCCTCAAGACTTGAAATTGACTTGGGACTGGAGTGAAGTTGACTTGGGACTGGAGTGAAGTTGACTTGGTCACAAAAATTCTATTCAGTTTCATTATAGGAGAAAAAAGAAATGGATCTGATACCATGTGAAAACCTGAAATGATGAAAACACAGAGAATATACAACACACACACAGAGAGACACACACACACACACACACACACACACACAGAGACAGAGACACACACACACACACAGAGACAGAGACACACACACACACAGAGAGACAGGGACACACACACACACACAGAGACAGGGACACACACACACACTCTGCGGTCTCACCAGTCTCTCCTCATGCGTTTGTGCTGGGGGCTGATGTGTCTCGGGGGGGAGAACCTCTCTCTCCGGCCGCGCTCGTAATCCCTCCTCCTCTCTCTGCCGCGCTCCCAGTCCCTGCACACACACACACACACACACACACACACACACACACCACAAGGTTAAAGCAGTGTGATCTTAGAGGCAAACACATCGACTCCGTCTCTATCAAATGATGCTCGATTAAACTGATGAAAGTAGCGGTATGTGTGTGTTAGTTAAGGTGTGTGTTAGCGTGTGTGTGTGTGTGTGTGTGTTAAGGTGTGAGTGTTAAAGTGTGTGTGTTACCTGTCGGGCCAGTCGTCCCTCCTCCTCTCCTCTCGCTCTCTCGACCGCTCCATGTCGCTCCTCTCCCTCCTGAACTTGTCCCGCCTCCTCCTGTCAAACTCGTCGTCGCTGTCTCCCATTGGACTAAAACACACACACAGAGGGGGGCGGGACTTAACGAGGCCTCCAGCCAATCACAGAGTTAGGGTTAAGTCTCCAAGTTAAGAATTATTTACTTAACTGCTGAAATGGACACATCACCTTCGACTGTAATGTAATGTGTTTTAGTTGTATTTTATTTTAGTTGACTAAAATCAGTAAATAACTGACTATATGAATAAATGAATGACTGTTTGTGTCCTTTATGTGTCACAGTGGGACACATCAGACAAACAGCCAGTGATGAGACAATCTGTTTCTCTCCTGATACTCGACACGTGATCTGAGGTTCAATGTGTAAAATAATGCCAGATATCCATCACAGTTCAGAGTCCAAAGTGATTCTTCAGATTCAACACAAAGGATTCATTTAATAAAGAGATGAATCAGAGAAAAGCTGCAAATCTGTGAAGCTGGAACCAGCAAGTGTTTGGTATTTCTAGTTGATAAACGACTAAAACGATGAATCGATTAATCATTTCAGCACTGATGTGAACCCGTGTGTTAGTGTGAATAAGGAAGTAAATGATGCTCGTGTTCATATTCGTCCATCCTGAACATTTTCCCCTGAACCCCAGTTGACCTGAGCAGGTAAACACACCGCGAACCTGCAGCCAGACACGCTGCTAACCTTCATTTATAACTTTAACTTTGTTTATTGTCGAGTCTAAATCAGCTCTCTGCTTCTATCGTCTCCATCTATACTCCTGTGGTTGATTTATTGATCTGTGTCTTCTGGTTCTGCTGCTATAACTGTAACTTCTCCAATCTCATGTCTGATGTAGCAGTGCCATTAGCATCGGATGCTAACTAACTTAGCCTGCACGCTCTGTTCAGCTCAACGCCGTTAGCTTCAGTTCGTTTAAAAAGCGGCAGTTACCTCCCGTTCCTGTCCAGCGTTACTTACTGAAAGATTTAAGAGAAACAACAGAATATAAAAGATGTTTACCGCTCACTTCGCTGCCTGTTTTAACAATAAACGCCGCTAGCCGCAGCTAGCTAAACCGCCGCTAGCCGCAGCTACTTGCGGCTAACAGGCTAGTTAGCATCAGAGCGAGCCCGACACGCTAACGCAGGCGCAGTTTGAGCTTCTGCTGCCGCTCAGTTTGACTTTCCTGAGAAACAAGCGTCTGTCTGCTGATCATATCGATGTTTTACCTGCAGCTCCGTCAGTGAAAAGAGAGAAATCTGTTGTTAGCAGATGTCACCAGCTAGCGTTACGACACAGATCCCGCCGCCAGTCCGAGATCACAATGAACGAGACTTCCGGTTCCTTCTTCTTCTACTGGGAAATTCCGTTTCCCTGGATACTCCGGGAGGACAAGGGCCGCCTGGCGGAGAGGAATGAAACAACAGAAATCATCGATAATCCTGCTGGTTTTTTTATTGCAAAAACATGAGGCGGTTAGCATTGGATAGAAATCTATTAAAGCTACAATCCGCGATTTGTATTGGAAATAGCTGAGCAGCGTGTAAAATTAAGAAACACACCAATAACACCTACAATAAAATAAACATAAATCATAGAGGATAAATCTCTTCATATTTACTTATCAAGATTTTTAAAACTTTGAGAAACAATGTCATCTCATTTTTGAAAGCAGCAGAGACTGGAGGGAAAGACAGCAGTAAGGGAATTCGGGTTCTGTCTGTGATTTTTATTATCTGTGAACATGACATTTAGTCATAATAAACAATAAATGAACTAAGAAAAATGCTTAGCATCCTCCTCACTCTTCCAACAAAAACTGAGTAAATATTGTCAGTTATAAACCTACAAACTGGTTAGAATAGATTAGTTGTTTCATCACAATGACGTCACCAAACTACAGCTGAGTTTAGTTGACCTGAGTCAAATATTTTTTTTTTTTTATTTTTTTTTTGCATTTTACAGGCCATGAAGGAGCTGAAACGGTCAGTGAGACGCTTGCCTCTTGGCAGCAACTCTCGCGAGAGCACTGCAGCGGCAACGAGAGCCGACTCCGTTGCTACGAGACGAGACATTCCAGTGGCGTTCCAGTTAGCTGCTAGCCGCTAGCTGTCCGCTTCCATGATTCAGAGGCAGATAAGCGCGTCTCGGCTGAGCTCAGGCGGACATTAACAGGTATACACGCATTTATAGAGGTTTATTTATCTTGCGGGAAGACTTCTGTCTGTTAAAGTTGTGACTTTGGAGTCTGGAACGGTTTTAATCCTCCCGGGGGTTCGGTTTGTTGTTAGCTGTTGTTGCTAGGTGGCTAACGTTAGCCCAACGACAGCGATATAGACGGGTAGACGGCTGTAAATTTGACTTTAACAGACAGATAAATGTCTGTCTTGGTAGTAAAGCTCAGTTTAACTGGTAGATGAAGGTCTGTCTTGGCAGTAAAGCTCAGTTTAACCGGTAGATGACTGTCTGTCTTGGTAGTAAAGCTCAGTTTAACCGGTAGATGACTGTCTGTCTTGGTAGTAAAGCTCAGTTTAACCGGTAGATGAGTCTGTCTTGGTAGTAAAGCTCAGTTTAACCGGTAGATGAGTCTGTCTTGGTAGTAAAGCTCAGTTTAACCGGTAGATGAGTCTGTCTTGGTAGTAAAGCTCAGTTTAACCGGTAGATGAAGGTCTGTCTTGGCAGTAAAGCTCAGTTTAACCGGTAGATGAGTCTGTATTGGCAGTAAAGCTCAGTTTAACCGGTAGATGACTGTCTGTCTTGCTCGTGAAGCTCACCCGGTGACCCGTTAGTCTCCATGGAGCGGGCTGACAGAGGAAAAGACACCAAGCTGCTCGCTGACCAGCCGTACGACGAGAGTCTGGAGCTCCACGACTCGGAGGAAATAGCGAGTGTTTACAGCCCGACTCCCCGCGCACCGCAGCAGGTAAAGCGGCAGGCTCTGCAGGGCCGGTGGGGGGGTCAGTGTCTGGCTCCTGGGCACTACGGCAGGGAGTGTGTGTGTGTGTGTGTGTGTGTGTGTGTGTAACCTGACTAACACTACTGGATGGCTGTACCAATACTTTCTGTTGACAACCAAGTAACACAACAAGTTATAGCCAGCCATTCATGAACACATGGTAAACTGCAGTCCGGCTCCTGCAGTGTGAATGTGAATGTCTCCCAGCTGTAAGGAAACAGAATGTGAATAGAATTGGAATGACAGGAAAATTAAATCCCATGAAATTCTACTTCTAAGAGAGTTTGTCTCGACTCGCTAAACATTATAAATCAAAACATTATGAATCAAATAAAAGACAGTTCAACAAATCAAACACATTCAGTCATAATGTATGGATTACTATTACATGTTCTGCACCAAATACCAGCTGAAGGGTTCCTTTAACGTTTTATGATATTCAGTAAACAAAAAAACAAAAGAAAACATGGAATTTCACAGAATTTCATTGAATCAAATTCAACTTTCTGAAATTCCAATTCTGTTTCCTGTAGGTTTTTTCCAATTCAAATTCCTCAGTTGAACTGAATCAATGAGTTCAGTCATGAATTGACCTCTGACCCTGGCTGTAACAACATTAGACTTAACAGTCTAACACAGTACAGTTGGTTTTTTAATATGAGCAGTTCTCTGTTAGGCACAATGAAGCAAAACATGACTTTTTCACCTTGTTAGCTAATTCTTCATATCATGACATACACTTCTTTATCAATAAACACCAAAAAAAATGTTTCTATCAAATTCCCATTTCTTTTACTGGAAAACAGCAGATTTGTAGTGGTTACCTCATGTCATACCGGCGATATAGGCGACATAAAATTCTACTGACTAACATTTCCCAGTATGTGACTGGTGTCTGGAGGTACATTCCCAGCATGCTTTGCGGCTAACAGATAATTGTCTCCTTCCAGTTAGAATCGAGGCGGCGGCGCAAGAAGGGGCGGGGCCTGATGGCAACCAACAGCAGCAGTGACGAGTTTGAGGAGGAGGACACGCCCCAGAAGGCCAAAGAGCCAATCAGCAGGCAGCCTGGGCTGAATCCTAACGAGGAGGAAGAGGAGGAGGAGGAAGAGGAAGACGAGGAGGAGGAGGAGGATTCTGACGAAGAGGAGTCAGATGATGAGGAGGAGCCGGGCTCCGCCCCCGAGGGAGCGTACGACCCCGCCGACTACGACAACCTGCCCGTTACCACGGAGATCAAAGAGCTGTTCCAGTACATCACACGGTAACGACATCCCATAATGCATCGGGGACGTGGAGATGAACTGGAGAAGGGACAGAGATTTTAAATGAAAATGTGAAAATAATGGAAATGCTTCATTTACTGTGTATTAGTTGTTTGATGACATCACTGCCCGGTCCTGTCTCTATTGGTCAGCTGTACCTGTGCTGACATCACTGCCCGCTCCTGTCTGTCCTCAGCTACACCCCCCAGGCCGTGGAGCTGGATCACAAGCTGAAGCCGTTCATCCCAGACTTCATCCCTGCTGTGGGAGACATCGACGCCTTCCTGAAGGTAAACCAGCCGCTCCAAAACATCCTGTGTGGAAACTGAACATTTTGACGAGACATTTCCTCAAAATCATCATTTTGAAATCCAACGTATTTAACACAACACTTGTAGTACAAAATACAAGTACATATTAGGGATGGGCATGAGTACTCGATTTGGACGTCAGTATTCGTTCAACGGTTCAACGTATAGAGTACTCGCATTTTTTTTTGCTTTGTAAAAGAAACGGGACTCCTAGCAAAAATGTATGGTTTAATAGGCTAATTGAAGCCTGGTTGTTCAATAAATGAATTTCAAATTGCACTTGTTTTCCGTTGTTGGCCAATTTACATAAATGTGAAAGCATTAGATAGTAATAGATATTCTTACAGGCCTATAGCCTACGAAATTAACTGTTTAGCGTTAGCCAAACTTTGGTTCCGCTTGTGTGTTTCCAGTCGGACACGGGCCCCTACCCGCATTTTCGCTTGGGTGTTAATTTCGGACCATATTCTTATGTTAGTTTTTTTTTGCGAGTACTCTATAATAATTTAATGCGAGTACTCGAATATTGAAATTACTTAAGTACATATACAAACAAGAAGACATTATAAAATAACTTAAAGTAAAATAAAACCACTAAAGAGGGACGTCCATCATTGCAATAGAAGGTACTTTCTTCATTTGTATTTGATCATATAAAGTCTGTTCGTAAAGGTGGAACATAAGTAACACATTTTTCCCACTTTTCATCAAATTTGTCTTTCTGAGTTCTCAAATCACAGGTTCTCCTCTCCTTTATAAATATACTATACACTAAATCGAACAATCGTACAAGTTGTTTTCTGATGTTTCCCAGCTGACGGAAACAGTTTAGTTTCTGTCTGATGTGATGACCTCATCAGCCCTGACCTCTGACCCCTGTGTGGTCCAGGTGCCGAGGCCGGACGGTAAATCAGACGACCTGGGTCTGCTGGTTTTGGACGAGCCGTGTGTGAAGCAGTCCGACCCCACTGTGCTGTCGCTGTGGCTGTCAGAGGAGACCAAGCAGCACGGAGCCACCGAGGTACTGAACACACACCAAACACTGACCGTACACACTCCAAACACTGAGCGTACACACACCAAACACTGAGCGTACACACACCAAACACTGAGCGTACACACTCCAAACACTGAGCGTACACACACCAAACACTGAGCGTACACACTCCAAACACTGAGCGTACACACACCAAACACTGAGCGTACACACTCCAAACACTGACCGTACACACTCCAAACACTGAGCGTACACACTCCAAACACTGAGCGTACACACTCCAAACACTGAGCGTACACACACCAAACACTGAGCGTACACACTCCAAACACTGAGCGTACACACTCCAAACACTGAGCGTACACACACCAAACACTGAGCGTACACACTCCAAACACTGACGTACACACACCAAACACTGAGCGTACACACTCCAAACACTGAGCGTACACACTCCAAACACTGAGCGTACACACTCCAAACACTGAGCGTACACACACCAAACACTGAGCGTACACACTCCAAACACTGAGCGTACACACACCAAACACTGAGCGTACACACTCCAAACACTGAGCGTACACACTCCAAACACTGACCGTACACACACCAAACACTGAGCGTACACACTCCAAACACTGACGTACACACACCAAACACTGAGCGTACACACACCAAACACTGAGCGTACACACTCCAAACACTGACGTACACACACCAAACACTGAGCGTACACACACCAAACACTGACCGTACACACACCAAACACTGAGCGTACAAACACTGAGCGTACACACTCCAAACACTGAGCGTACACACTCCAAACACTGAGCGTACACACTCCAAACACTGAGCGTACACACACCAAACACTGAGCGTACACACACCAAACACTGAGCGTACACACACCAAACACTGAGCGTACACACTCCATTCAATTCCTGTCATCTCTAACTTCTCTCTCTCTCTCTCTCTCTCTCTCTCTCTCTCTCTCTCTCTCTCTCTCTCCTCCCAGTTGAAGGTGACCAGTGTTCCCAGTCGTCTCTAACCTCTCTCTCTCTCTCTCTCTCTCTCTCCCCCAGTTGAAGAAGGTGACCAGTGTTCCCAGTCGTCTCTAACCTCTCTCTCTCTCTCTCTCTCTCTCTCCCCCAGTTGAAGAAGGTGACCAGTGTTCCCAGTCATCTCTAACCTCTCTCTCTCTCCCCCCCCCCCCCAGTTGAAGAAGGTGACCAGTGTTCCCAGTCGTCTCTAACCTCTCTCTCTCTCTCTCTCTCTCTCTCTCTCTCTCTCTCTCTCTCTCTCTCTCTCTCTCCCCCCCTCCTCCCAGTTGAAGAAGGTGACCAGTGTTCCCAGTCCCCAGAGGAACCCTCGGGTGCTGGACAGCTGGGTGGAGAGTATCGCGGCGCTGCACCGCAGCAAGCCGGCGGCCAGCGTCCTGTACAGCCGCCCGATGCCCGACATCGACAGCCTGATGCAGGAGTGGCCGGCGCCGCTGGAGGAGCTGCTGGGGGGGGCGGAGCCTCCCGGCGCCCGGCTCGACTGCTCCCTGTCCCGGTACGCCGAGCTGGTCTGCGGCCTGCTGGACATCCCGGTCTACGGCAGCAGGATCCAGAGCCTGCACCTGCTGTTCAGCCTCTACCTGGAGTTCAGGAACTCCCAGCACTTCAAACACAGAGCGTAGAACCGCTTCATGTAGACCGGTTCACCGAAAAACACAGAGCCCAGAACCGCTTCATGTAGACCGGTTCACCGAAAAACACAGAGCCCAGAACCGCTTCATGTAGACCGGTTCACAGAAAAACACAGAGCCCAGAACCGGTCTGTTCTTCTTCTCTTCTAGCTGGTTATCAGACTGATATTGGTTGATTGATTTGCTGTTTATTTGGTTAGTTAGTTAATTGATTAGTCAGTCAGAGAGTTTATGGTTGTAAAATAACTTTTACTGAACATTTCCCCACTTTATTTACCCTCTGATCAGTTGTGAGATATTGTGTTGGTTAGAAACTAGAACCGATCAATACTGCTGATTGATCAGCCACACTTTATTGATAGGGATGATTCTATTGTTTGGTGTTCTGTGTGTTTGTTGTGTTTCTGATGCCTTCAAATCCACTTCAGGAGAATAATAATAAAGACTTTATATCATTCTGCTGTGTTCTACTTTAATCTACTGTGTTCTACTTTATTCTACTGTGTTCTACTTTATTCTACTGTGTTCTACTTTATTCTGCTGTGTTCTACTGAAGGGAAGTTGTTTGGTTGGAGTTCAGTCCTGTTGTGTGTTTATTGGTTTTCACAATAACCAAGAACAAATACAATACAATACAAAAAAAGCGATAAAATAGATGCTTAAATGCTTTTGTTATGAGCGGGAGTCACTGTGTTGAGGGACTCCCACAATGCACCGCACTGTTATTGTTTAGGCTGGCAATCCAACATGGCGGCTTCCGGCTGCGTCTTGCACAGAGCGCTGACCCGGTCCAGACCGTCCAGACCCGGGACAGACCAGGTGGACACGTCAGAGACGTCATCATTCTTCATCATTATTATTACCTATCGTTATTATCTCACTTCTGCAGCTCGCATGCATGAGTTTACAGGCGCGTGCATGGACGCTAGTAAAGCTCGAGCTACTTCTCTCGTCCCCTCCATCCTCTGTCTCTCCATCCTTCCTCTCATCCTTCTTCTCTCCTCTCTCCTTATCTCCTTCCTCTCCTCTCATCCCTCCTCTCTCTCTCTCTCCTCTCTCTCCTTCCATCTCTTCCTCTCTGCGAGCCCCGATACACGCCGTTCTCTCGTGCGGAGAAAACGTCACACCAGACTCCATTAAAAAATCTGCCAGTTTAATGCTGCCTTGCTTATCGGCCAATACACTCGCTTTGTAGAATATAACTTGCGATCTTATCTGCATAAACAGATTCCACTTGTAAATTCGGCATACATGTAATCCACCAAGCAGCTCCTATTTCAACAGAAATTCAACTTTTATAATCGGTTCGCCTGTTAACACGCCGAGGTGGGCGGCAACGAGCAGTGGGATCCAATTCTAAATTTGAGGTTTTATTTAAATGACGTGCTGCCTGGTGGATTTTCTGTGTGCCGCATTTACCAGAGGACCCTAATGATCAAAACACCTGTTAAATCATGTTCTATCTTTAGCCCATAAGTAAGACCACATTGAATTGTCAGATTTTTGAATGAAGGCTGGCGTGGGTTTCTACACAGGAGAGAGAACGGGACTCAGCAGGGCTGCTTCTTCACCTGATCAGAAGAAACGTCCACATATAGACAGTGTTGGGTCATAATGTCTATTAAATATCTAGCAGATATATCATGTATTCTTTTTTTATATGCTTCTATTTTATTTTATATTTTTTGTAACCATTTTTGTTCATTTATTTGTAAATATTTGCTTTGCTCAATTTTTACTTGCCAGGTTGTATGGTCTTTGTTATTGTGAAAACGAATAAAGATATTGTTTAAAATACTACCACTACTACCAATAATAATAATAATATTGCACTCCTCAATTGCTCCCTGTACTCTTTAATAATAATAACAGTGCGTCAGAATGTTGGCTGTGTGTTTTCCAGGTGTTTTCCAGATGTTTTCCAGGTGTTTTCCAGGTTTTTTCCAGGTGTTTTCCAGATGTTTCCCAGATGTTTTCTGGGTGTTTTCCAGGTGTTTTCTGGGTATTTTCCGGGTGTTTTCTGGGTGTTTCCCAGATGTTTCCCAGGTGTTCACCGTGTGTCTCCTCCTTGTCTGTGTTGCAGGTGTCATCGTCCTCTCCTGCCGTCTGCAGGGAGTCTCTGTGTGTCGTGGAGCTGCAGCGCTACAGCCGAGACAAGGGATCCTCCGTCTACTTCCCCCAGGCAGTGCTGCACGGTCAGACAGGAGAAGAGCAGACAATACAGTAGAATACAATAGAATACAATAGAATACAATAGAATACAATAGAATAGATCTCTCTTTGCAGCACACAGACATACGCAAGGCACACAACACTAGTTTGTTATACGACATGAACAACAAAGTGTCATCAGTCAGTAAAGTTTCATCTTATCTTAGAGGAATTCCACTGTTCTTACTGGTTCTACTGGAGTGTTTACTAGTTTCTGCTGGAGTCGACTGGTTTCTGTTGGTGTCTACTGGTTTCTGCTGGAGTCGACTGGTTTCTGTTAGTGTTTACTGGTTTCTGTTGGTGTCTACTGGTTTCTGTGGTGTCTACTGGTTTCTGTGGTGTCTACTGGTTTCTGCTGGAGTTGACTGGTTTCTGTTAGTGTTTACTGGTTTCTGTTGGTGTCTACTGGTTTCTGTGGTGTTTACTGGTTTCTGTGGTGTCTACTGGTTTCTGTGGAGTCGACTGGTTTCTGTGGTGTTTCCAGGCGACGACCTGTATGACGTCACGCTGACGGACGGGGACTGCAGGCTCCGCGTCACGCTGGATCCCGGTCTGAACCGGCTGGTGGAGCGGAACCGCCTGCGACCCGGAGCCACGCTGCGGAACGCCGCCTTCGCCCCCGCCATGACGGCTCGGCTCCCAGAATCCCCTGGGGCCGGAGCAGAGAGAGACAGGTAACTAACGACAGGGTGACCAAACCCCCACCCCCCCACCCCCCCACCCTGCTGAAAGGTCCTTGAGCAAGACACTGAACCCCACACACACACAATTACTGTTATTATTGAATATAAAGCTATCAATTATGAGGGTTTGAATCATCCACAAGTCTATATTGGTGTTTAGAAACTCCACTAGTCTATACAGAAGCTCTACTAGTCAGTGTTAATGTTTAGAAACTCTACTAGTCTATATTGGTTTTTAAGAACTCCTCTAGTCTATATAGAAACTCCATTAGTCTATATTGGTGTCTACAAACTCCACTAGTTTGTATTGGTGTTTAAAAACTCCACTAGTCTAAATATATAGTATAGAAACTCCACTGGTCTGTATTGGTGTTTAGAAGCTCTACTAGTCTTTATTGGTTTTTAAGAACTCCTCTAGTCTTTATAGAAACTCCATTAGTCTATATTGGTGTTTACAAACTCCACTAGTCTATATCAGTGTTTAGAAACTCCTCTAGTCCATATATAACCTGTACTAGTCTATATTGGTGTTTAAAAACTCCACTAGTCTAAATAGAAACTCCATTAATTTGTATTGGTGTTTTGAAGCTCTACTAGTCTTTATTGGTATTTGGAAACTCCACTGGTCTATATAGAAACTCTACTGGTCTATATAGAAACTCTACTGGTCTATATAGAAACTCTACTGGTCTGTATAGAAACTCTACTGGTCTATATAGAAACTCCACTGGTCTGTACTGGTGTTTAGAAACTCCAGTAGTTTATATTGGTGTTTAGAAGCTCCACTAGTCTTTATTGGTATTTGGAAACTGGTCTATATAGAAACTCTACTGGTCTATATAGAAACTCCACTGGTCTATATAGAAACTCTACTGGTCTGTATAGAAACTCCACTGGTCTATATAGAAACTCTACTGGTCTGTATAGAAACTCTACTGGTCTGTATAGAAACTCTACTGGTCTGTATAGAAACTGCACTGGTCTATATAGAAACTCTACTGGTCTGTATAGAAACTGCACTGGTCTATATAGAAACTCTACTGGTCTATATAGAAACTCTACTGGTCTATATAGAAACTCTACTGGTCTGTATAGAAACTCCACTGGTCTATATAGAAACTCTACTGGTCTATATAGAAACTCTACTGGTCTGTATAGAAACTCTACTGGTCTATATAGAAACTCCACTGGTCTATATAGAAACTCCACTGGTCTATATAGAAACTCTACTGGTCTGTACTGGTGTTTAGAAACTCCAGTATCAACATGGCGGATGTTTTGCTCCAGCAGCTACAGACTGGTCAGTGTGGAGGTTGCTGGTCCAGCTGCAGGTGATGAAGGTGTTGAAGGTGATGAAGATGATGGAGCTGGCAGGCTGAATCTGGATCTGGATCTGGATCTGGACTCTCTGCCCTGGTTTGGATCCTCACAGCCAGCAGGTGGAATAATGTTAAAATAATAAGACATCAAATATTATGTTATCATGTTTTCATATTTCTGATTTATTTTAGACACCAAGAGAGACCAAAAGAAAACTTTCACTTCAAACATCTTAATTATACTTCCATGTTTTTTGATTGAGTGATTGATTGATTGATTGATTGATTGAGTGATTGATCTGATAGGTCCGTTGGTTCCTCTAAGAGCCAATAGGATGATGTTTCTCTCTCTGTGGAACAACACCGACTACAGCGGGGAGATCTGGAGGGAAACTCCTCCCACTGATGAAGGAGAGGAAGAGGAGGAGGAAGAGGAGAGGAGGAGGAGGAGGAAGGTAGGGAGGAAGAGGAGGAGGAAGGTAGAGAGGAGGAGGAGGAAGGTAGGGAGGAGGAGGAGGAGGAGGAAGAGGAGGAGGAGGAGGAAGGTAGGGAGGAGGAGGAAGAGGAAGGTAGGGAGGAGGAGAGGAGGAAGGTAGGAGGAAGAGGAAGGTAGGGAGGAGGAGGAGGAGGAGGAGGAAGGTAGGGAGGAGGAGGAAGAGGAAGGTAGGGAGGAGGAGGAGGAAGGTAGGGAGGAGGAGGAGGAGGAGGAGGAGGAAGGTAGGGAGGAGGAGGAAGAGGAGGAGGAGGAAGAAAGTAGGGAGGAGGAAGAGGAGGAGGAGAAGAAGGTAGGGAGGAGGAGGAGGAAGGTAGGGAGGAGGAGGAGGAGGAGGAAGCTTAGGGAGGAGGAGGAAGAGGAGGAGGAAGAAGGTAGGGAGGAGGAGGAGGAGGAAGGTAGGGAGGAGGAGGAAGAGGAAGGTAGGGAGGAGGAGGAGGAGGAAGAAGGTAGGGAGGAGGAGGAGGAGGAAGGTAGGGAGGAGGAGGAGGAGGAGGAAGAAGGTAGGGAGGAGGAAGAGGAGAGGAGGAGGAGGAGAGGAAGAAGGTAGGGAGGAGGAGGAGGAAGAAGGTTAGGGAGGAGGAGGAGGAGGAAGAAGGTAGGGAGGAGGAGGAGGAGGAAGGTAGGGAGGAGGAGGAGGAGGGTGAGGAAGAAGGTAGGGAGGAGGAGGAGAGGAGGAAGGTAGGGAGGAGGAGGAGGAAGAAGGTAGGGAGGAGGAGAGGAAGAAAGGTAGGGAGGAGGAGGAGGAAGAAGTAGGGAGGAGGAGGGAACTTTTTTATCCAGCAGCTTCAGGTCAATATTTATATAATAATAAAGTTTACATTTTCATATGTAATTACATTGTTATTATTGATATTAATTACAGTTTTAATGATATTTAATTAGAATTTGTCTGTTGATGGTGAATTGAATTTAGAATATAGATTATATAGCAATATAGACAATAACAAAGGTGTTCCCCAAGGCACCTTTTTAAGTACAGTTAAAATTTTAAAATAAACTATCAAAATTATCTAGGAAATTATTGATTGTTAATTAAAATGTAATATTAACAGTCAATTAAATAAAAATAAAAACTAGTTAATGTGTGTGTGTGTGTGTGTGTGTGTGTGTGTGTGTGTGGTGTGTGTGCAGCACACTGTCCCGGTGTGAGTGTG
>NW_027605410.1:12500-15409 GCF_048128805.1 Centroberyx gerrardi | reverse complement strand
AACGCATCAGGACACATTTCTCTCCCTTTTGATGCAATTTCCAGCCTCTTAACGCAAATTTTTTAAGAGTTGACCGTGAAATCATACATATTTGAGAAGCTGAAAATTACATTTCATATCATAGAGCAAAGTGTGTGTGTGTGTGTGTGTGTGTGTGTGTGTGTGACCAAATCATCAGCTCCATGTTATTCTGCTGTCAGGAACATGAATGGTGATATCAGCTCCATGTTATTCTGCTGTCAGGAACATGAATGGTGATATCAGCTCCATGTTATTCTGCTGTCAGGAACATGAATGGTGATATCAGCTCCATGTTATTCTGCTGTAGTAATCACTAATGAGACTCTTGACCATCACAGTTTCACAAGCTCTCCATCCAAATTATATTATTGTCACTTTGTAATGACATTTTTAAATTGTTGTTTACATTCTAGCAGCCAATGGCAACCCCATCGCTGGCTCAGTTGTCATGACAACATTATGGAACTCTCTCATCCTAACATCGATTAATTCTCTGAGCTCAAATGACACGGTAATCAGCAGCTCTGGAAGACCGTACTTTTGTCACGGCCTCCCTGGTTTGTCTCTCTGTGTTTGTCTGTGTCTGTCGTGTGTGGCGTGGGCGTGGCTCCCTCTCCTTCCAGCTCCTGGGCTCCAGAATTACCTACACACCTGAACCTCATCACTCATCACCTCCTGTATATCTACCCCGGCGTACCTTCCATTCGTCGCCAGATTGTTCCACCAACTCCGTGGTAGACACACTCTCGGTCGCTCTGCATTTGCATGTCTGGACTTTTCTTGTATACCTAGTTCTGTACGTGTGATCGTATCTCTCCTGTGTCCAGGATTTCCCATGAGTCTCTCCACCTGCCCACGCCACATCTGCCGGTCTCTCACCTTACCTGCCTGTCCGTCTGCTCGTCAGCCAGCCCAGTCCTGATCATCTCCTCAACTCCGACCGGCTGCCTTCATCCCACCACACCCAATTCCAACCTCCAATAAACCTTTTTCCTTTTTCTCCTACTCACTGTCCGTGTCTGCATTTGGGTCCAAGGAAAACAACCACCTTAACAACTTTTGTAATAGACTGTAGAATAAAACGTACACTGAGGGAGACAATTTATGCTGTTTATCTAGACCTGGATAAAGACAATGGATTTACTTGAATTAAACTTCTTATTTAAAAAGGAAGAGTGAAAAATAACATTGCAAAAGCAGTTACATAACATATAGGTACATTAGGCTATTCTGCAGACTGGTTTACAAACTGTATTATTATTATTTTCCTTTCAAATGGTTAAATTTTCAATTAGTGCAATTAAGAAAATCTACTTGGTTACATGGCGTTATTAAAAGCAGATGCAGCAGCTGGGTGGAGTCTGGAGCTCCGACTCGCTTCAGAACGGACACAACAACAAACTTCACAACCTGAATATCTGAATTACTTTGAACTGATGGAAGAAAAGAGTCAGAACAGAACTGTTACTGTACATCTGAGAACTGAAAGCACCTGTCAACGTGTTGTGAAGCTATCGCTGTTTATTTATTAGACCAGACATGATTAATCAAGGCTGCCTCTGTGATCATACTAGTTTACCATAAAGACGATCAGACCCCGAATAAATGAAAGCTGCTTGTTAAGTAGATAACAGATAAGTAGATAACAGATAAGTAGATAACAGATGAGTAGATAACAGATAAGTAGATAACAGATAAGTAAATAACAGCAGTGTACTCGGTGATGATTTCTATAGCCTGCTAGTGAGAACATCACCACATAAAGGTTGTGAAGTTTTTAAGCGGGTAACTTGAAAGCACTCGACTGAGTTACTTTTAATAAAGACTAACTTAGTAAAGTAACTAGTTGCTATTTAGAACTATAGTAACAAAGTAAAGTAACTAGATGCTGTTTAGAACTATAATAACAAAGTAAAGTAACTAGATGCTGTTTAGAACTATAGTAACAAAGTAAAGTAACTAGTTGCTGTTTAGAACTATAGTAACAAAGTAAAGTAACTAGTTGCTGTTTAGAACTATAGTAACAAAGTAAAGTAACTAGTTGCTGTTTAGAACTATAGTAACAAAGTAAAGTAACTAGTTGCTGTTTAGAACTATAGTAACAAAGTAAAGTAACTAGTTGCTGTTTAGAACTATAGTAACAAAGTAAAGTAACTAGTTGCTGTTTAGAACTATAGTAACAAAGTAAAGTAACTAGATGAGAGCAAATGACTGAACCTCGGCTCTTATACTTTTTATGAGCGGCAGCGTCCAAAATCAAAGTTGAGCGATGATGTAATGTTGTGACTTTGCAGCGATCAGAACTCGCTGTGCTGTAAACTGACCTTAAGGCTGTAGAGTCTGTCACACTGTGAGAACTGAGCAGATGAGTCTGTTAGCAAACTGGAAGCTAACGTTAGCGACGAGGCTAACGTAGCTTCATCACAGACTGGACTTCTCTCTCTAGCTCTTCTAGAGAGAGAAGTCCATGGCAGCGAGGAGACAGAGAAGCTGCTTTGGTTCCTGCTGTAAAACCTCTCAGCTCAGTGACTTGCTGCGAGTCGCTGTTACATAAACAATTATTTCATGTCTTTTTTTCTGTAATAAATCCAGTAATGCATGTAGCCAGCTGTAACATCACTGTAGGTTTTTAAACTGCTCGTATAATTCTGGGTGTTGTTGCACCAAAACAACGAGCTTTTCCAGATCCTCCATGTTTTCTCCTTGTAACATTCGGGTGTGAATTCGTTCACGACAAAAGTTGAAATATTTTAACTTTGGACAGCAGTGCTGTGTTCTTGTTCTGTTTCCTGTTCTGTTTGCCGGCCTCGTCCAATTTTCCCGTCCTGCTCTCGTCCGCTAAAATGACCTGAAACCAAAACAACCTGCCGAGGTGTCCTGGGTTCAAA
>NW_027605410.1:0-10000 GCF_048128805.1 Centroberyx gerrardi | reverse complement strand
GTCTCTCTCTCTCTCTCTCTCTCTCTCTCTGTCTCTCTCTCTCTACATCTCTCTCTGTCTCTCTACGTCTCTGTCTCTCTCTCTCTCTACGTCTCTCTCTGTCTCTCTCTCTCTCTACGTCTCTCTCTGTCTCTCTGTCTCTCTCTCTCTCTACGTCTCTCTCTGTCTCTCTCTCTCTCTCTCTCTCTGTCTCTCTCTCTCTACATCTCTCTCTGTCTCTCTCTCTACGTCTCTCTCTACGTCTCTCTCTCTCTCTCTCTCTCTCTGTCTCTCTCTCTCTACGTCTCTCTGTCTCTCTCTCTACGTCTCTCTCTCTACGTCTCTCTCTCTCTCGCTCTGTGTCTCTCTCTCTACGTCTCTCTGTCTCTCTGTCTCTCTCTCTCTATCTCTCTCTCTACGTCTCTGTCTCTCTCTCTCTATACGTCTCTCTCTCTCTCTCTCTCTCTCTGTCTCTCTCTCTACATCTCTGTCTCTCTCTCTATACGTCTCTCTCTCTCTCTACGTCTCTCTCTCTCTCTCTCTATACGTCTCTCTCTCTCTCTCTCTCTATACGTCTCTCTCTCTCTCTCTCTCTATACGTCTCTCTCTCTCTGTCTCTCTCTCCCAGTCCTTCCTGTCTCTCTAAACTTTGAACTCTCTCATACAGGCAGAAATGTTAAATCATCTTTAAAACAAACTCAATATAAGTGAATGAGAGACGGAGGTTATGGCTCACTCACTTTTTTTATTCAGCTTTTTATTCCTCCCATCAGTGACGGTGGCTCACAGAGCAGAAACAGAATCTGTAAAAAACAAAGTGCAGCCGCTGACTCAGCGAACTGCAGCATCCTGACACTTCATATGTAGCGTGTGCTTAGCGTGTGCTGTGTATTCAGTCAAGGATTCTCTTAAAAAAACAGAAGCTAAACTAGACTCAACACACAGGAACAATACATTCACATGTACGGAATAATTGTGCTTGACGTGCGCTTGGCGTGCGCTTGGCGTGGGCTTGGCGTGTGTGCTTGGCGTGTGTGCTTGGCGTGTGCTTGGCGTGTGCTTGGCGTGCGCTTCTTATTTCCACTGTTTCTTGTCGTAGTCCCAGTGCGCGGCGAAGCCTTGGACCGGGTTGACCTGCATGTCAATCATCCTCTGGGTCTGCTTCTCTATCCAATCAGGAGACAGCGTGTGAGGCACCGGCCCATAGACTGGAAGGGGGAGGGGGGGGGAGGAGGGGGAGGAGGGGTGGGGGGGGGGGGGGGGGGGGTGAAATAACAGTTTTTAAGCTGCAAAACAACAACAACAAAATCTTGGGTTGTGTCTCTTCCTCCATGATAAAACCCCAAAATCAGTGATTCTGTGATCTGTTGCTCCGGCAGAGGAAACTTATGATGATGGAACCAAGAAAATAAAACGTTTATCAATAATTGTAAATAATCCTGTCTCCCACCTTTTTTTTTAGATTTTTTTTTTTTACGATTTTGGTTCTATCGTGGCAGGAAGCTTCAGGCCAGGTGAGCTCCAGGTCAGAGCCCCGCCCACGTGGAATCTGATTGGTTTGAAAGGTGTCAATCACCCACAGCGCCGCCGCCCACTCCCAACCAACTGGTTTAGTCAGAATGTCACCAGTTAGCTGTAATGTGAACGTCAAAAATGATCTTGAGTTTACTGTAGGACACACACACACACTCACACACACACACACACACACACACTCACACAGACACACACACACACAGTTCCCTGAGAAAGCCTAATTTGCCTAATTGACAGATTGTGACAGGAATGTTTTAGGAGATTCACACATCAGAATATTTTAGTGGGAAAAGACAAGCGAACGTCAACCTGGTGTGTGTGTGTGTGTGTGTGTGTGTGTGTAAGTGTGTGTGTGTGTGTGTGTGTGTGTGTGGACTGTGTGGAGGATATGTGAATGTGTATGTTTTTGTGTGTGTGTGAGTGAAAGTGCTTCTTTCTTCCCTAAATTTTCACACCTGACATCTATATAGCTCCAACACACACACACACACACACACACACACACACACACACACAGTCTAATTAGAGGGAAGGATTTCAGCGTGATTTCACAGGCTGCTAGTCAAATAGAGACACCATGCATGGAGAATTAGAAGATATGAGGTGTGTGTGTGTGTGTGTGTGTGTGTGTGTGTGTGTGTCCTACCATAGGCTCTATGCCACCACACCAACAGTCCAGTGAAGCCCAGCATGAAGAACACTCCACCTGAGAAGAAGAAGAAGAAGAAGAAGAAGAAGAAGAAGAAGAAGAAGAAGAAGAAGAAGAAGAAGAAGAAAACTGATGTTCATAGTATTTCTGTTCTAGTGGAGAGAGAGGAAAACACCACTGGGTGTCCAAATGTAACAGTAATACTAATACTGATACTACTAGTATTACTATAACTACTACAAATACTACTACTACTACTACTAGTATTACTACTACAGATTCTCACCCAGAACAGTTTTCCACTCTGATGAACCTCGACGCATCTCAGCATAGGAATACTGATGAGTGAGACGGTACACTGAGAGAGAGAGAGAGAGAGACAGAGAGAGAGAGAGAGAGACAGAGAGGGGGGAGAGAGTAAGAAATAATTATACTAACTTAATTTATATAGCACTTATCAAAGCAAAGTAGGAAAGAGACTGAAAAACAAATGAGTTTAACATGTTTTCATAATAAAGTTACTGAAGCTGCAGCAGACTGGATCTCTGCAGTATTACAGTAGTGTAGCTGCAGACTGCCCCCTGCTGTCCGAACAGCGACACTGCAGTATTACAGTAGTGTAGCTGCAGACTGCCCCCTGCTGTCAGAACAGCGACACTGCAGTATTACAGTAGTGTAGTTGCAGACTGCCCCCTGCTGTCCGGACAGCGACACTGCAGTATTACAGTAGTGTAGTTGCAGACTGCCCCCTGCTGTCCGAACAGCGACACTGCAGTATTACAGTAGTGTAGTTGCAGACTGCCCCCTGCTGTCCGGACAGCGACACTGCAGTATTACAGTAGTGTAGCTGCAGACTGGATCTCTGCAGTATTACAGTAGTGTAGCTGCAGACTGCCCCCTGCTGTCCGAACAGCGACACTGCAGTATTACAGTAGTGTAGTTGCAGACTGCCCCCTGCTGTCAGAACAGCGACACTGCAGCCTGGAAACACACTGCTCTCTCATCAGAGGCAGGTTTAGGGTTCAGATCAGAGTTAAAGACACACTGACATGAAAAATGACTTTTAGCTCATTGTAACTCTCATGCCATACACCTGCTCGACAACTGCAAATGCAAAAAAAGAAAGACCAAAAATCGGTCAATAACTGTCATTTTCTGGCTGATTTCTTCGCTCCTTTCAAACAAAGTAAAGCTCAGTCTAAGAAGCCTGTAGGCCGAATTTGGTTTCATTCTGACTTGCAATTAATGGGAAGAAGGTTTTTGAAGGTTTTTCATATATATATAATACAAGAAATTAATAATATTAATAATAATAATAATAATAACTACAAGTGTGCTCAGTAGAGACAGACCTCCTCCATGTCTGACAACACCCAGCAAGGAAGTTATGCAGCTTTTGGTGATAAGCCACGCCCCCTTTTGGCCAATCGATATGAAAAATGTATCATTTTTTCCTCGGCCCAAAACCAACCTTCATACCAAGTTTCATGCAAATCCATGCCCAACTTTTAGAAAACAGAGCGTCTTTAACGGTGACATCACACTGTACCAGGAGGAAGGAATAAAAACTACAACCACTGAAAGTCCTCATAAGTGTAGAAGTACAAGGGTGTGTGTGTGTGTGTGTGTGTGTGTGTGTGTGTGTGTGTGTGTGTGTGTGTTTCAACATACAGGCCAGTTTCTCCTCCTTTGTGAGTTTCCTCCAATCACCTTTCTCCTTCTCCTTCAGCGCCCGCTGCTGATTGGTCAGCTGCCTCACGAAGGGCACGTCAGGGAGGGGCGTGTCCAGACGACAGTTATACTGAGGGAGAGAGCAATCGAGAAGATCTGGAGAGAGAGAGGGAGAGAGGGAGAGAGGGAGAGAGAGAGAGAGACAGAGGAGAGAGAGAGAGAGACAGACAGAGAGAGAGGGAGAGATTTTTTGATTTTTAGAAAATACTTTATTCTATCAATCTTTCAACATTCCATTTACAAAAATACAACCATCTTCAAAACACAAATAAATAAATACTCAACAATAGATCACATCACATCACCTCCACAGAAAAAGTAAGTTGGTTTTCATTCACAGAACACAACACATCACCATAAGCCCAGATCATGCTTAACTGATCTACATCCTTCATTTCTCTGTAATAATTAAAATCAATCATTATTCTGGCTTTCACCATCCTAGTAAACGATAATTTTACATCAGTGTCTACTAAGTCATCGATCTTTCTCTTCCTGCTTACATAAATAGCCATCTTTGTTTGTCCCAAGATAAAATTCATGAGTTGACATTTGTGTTTTGCAAACTTTTTGTATTTAAAACCAAGAATGAACATTTGCATGGAGGAAACCTCCCCTGCCCTTCTGAACCAACTCTCCAGCAGCAGGAACAGCGGTGCCAGAGCATGCAGTCCAGGTAACAGTGGAACACAGTTTCTTTACAAGGACAAAAAGGACATTTATCACTCACACCTTGATTAATAACAGAAATAAAAGCATTGACTGCTACTATCCCATGCAAAACTCTCCACTGTAGGTCAGCTACCCTTTTTGTTAATGGAGGCTTATATAAACCCCTCCAAGCAGGTTTGACATCACATCCCAAGCGCAGATGATCTCGCCAAGCTGTGTCAATCCGATTGTGTAATTTACTCTTATTTAGACACTTAACCATCATTTTATATAAATCTTTACCTTTTACCTCTTCCAAGTTTAAACAAGTACGACTTTTCTCGTCTAAAAAAGAACCAGCACAGTTATCCAAACTGTGACGAATACCTAAACAAGGAAAAGGATCATCTACATGAGGCACAATCAAACCATTACAGTATTCATTCAACAGGAGGCGTTTATGTCCAGTCAGACACTGTTTCCAGTGTCCAAGCAGCTTGCTGATGATCCTCACAGATCTCACTCCCAGGCTAGCTGCTAGAGCATCTGCATTGTCCAATTCAGGTCCAGCAATGTTCACTACAGACCCAAAGGTCAGAATCCCTGCTCTGCAGAACACTTCTGCAGCTGCTGCTCCTGCCCAGCAGGGGGCGTCCAAACGTCCTCCATGCACCACAGGCTCCCGCAACAACCGGTATAAGGAGCCGCTTTGCATTATTCTCTCCTTCACCAACATTTTCCACACTGTGAACACACCACGGTAGAAAATTGGCAAAGTCTGGAACTTCAGAGTCCTTAAATCCATCAGGAATAGTGAGTCGTGCAGTCCCAGACCATGAAACTGTTGCAGAGCTATGTGTGCCAGTGGTCTCCACACCAAGTCTTTAGGGCCAAACAGCAGTCTCTGAATAAACTGAAGGCGGAGAGCAGCACCTCTGCTGGCCAGATGTATAAGTCCTTGTCCTCCTTCTTCTTTTGGAAGAAAAAGAACAGCCTGAGGAATCCAATGCAATTTATCCCAAAAGAAATCAACCAAAACAGCTTGAATTCGTGAAAGCAAGTTTGAAGGGGGATCCACACAAACTAATCTGTGCCATAATGAAGAGGACACTAGATTGTTAATTACAAGCATCCTCCCTCTGTAAGACATGCTTGGCAAGAGCCATTTCCACTTTTTAAGCCGGCCTTCTACTTTTTCTAAAACGTTCTCCCAGTTCTTTTCTAACACAGATTCTTCACCTAGAAACACTCCCAAGTACTTTATCCCTCCTTTTTTCCAAGTTAGCCCTCCTGGTAGAACTAAATTATCTAGCAACTTTTTCCCAACCATCACAGCTTCACTTTTTTCCCAGTTCACCTTAGCAGAGGAAAGTTTATTAAAAAGACTTATATTCCCCTCCAAAATATCGATATCCCTTTGTTTATTAACTATTACCATAACATCATCTGCATAAGCTGAAATTTTAACAGCTGAAGCACAACCTGGAAAACAAACACCTGACAGTTCTTTCCTGAGTTTGTGAAGCAGAGGCTCGATGGCGAGGGAATACAACATCCCGGACAGAGAGCATCCCTGCCGTACCCCCCTCTGCACATTAAAAGGTGCGGCCAAACCATCATTCATTTTTAGTATACTCGCAATATCACGGTACAGTACCTGGATCTTGGCTATAAAACCTGGGCTGAACCCAAAAGCATTTAGCGTCTGCCACAGATACTGGTGTTCAACCCGGTCAAAAGCCTTTTCCTGGTCTATGGAAATAAGACCAGTATCTATACCCAATGAGCCAGAGACGTCCAAAACATGCCGAATGAGAGTGATATTATCACTTATTAACCTGTTGGGCACACAGTAAGTCTGGTCAACATGGATGACCTCACTCATCACCTCTCTAAGTCTAGAGGCTAAAACTTTAGAGAGGATTTTATAGTCCCCACACAACAAAGATACAGGTCTCCAGTTCTTCAGATCTTGTAGATCTCCCTTTTTCGGCAGCAAGGTGATAACCGCCCTCCTGCAGCTCAGCGGCAGGTGTCCTTTACACAAACTGTCACGAAGCACCTCCAACAGATCTTCACCGACCACTGACCAAAACCATTTGTAAAACTCAACGGGCAGTCCATCAATGCCGGGTGCTTTTCCATTTCCCAGGCTCATGACAGCAGTATACAGTTCATTCAAAGACAGTTCTGCGTCCAACACTGCATTAGTGTCAGCATCCACCTGAGGTAGTCCAGCATAAAAAGATTCAGCCAACTCTAAATCCTCCACATATTCCCTTTTAAAGAGCTCTTTGTAGAAGAAGGTGGCATATCTCCGAATCTCAGGGGTTTCCATTATTGTGGATCCACTTTCAGAGCGTAAAGAGTGGAGAATCTTTCTCTGACCGTTCTTTCGCTCCAAACTGAAGAAAAACTGCGACGGGGCGTCCATGTGAGATGCATTCAGGAACCGTGAGCGGACCAGAGCTCCCTGTGCTGTAAAGCCCAACAGGTTGGCTAAGGCAGCCTTTTTAGATTTAAGGGCTTCAATATGCCCTTGATTTCCTGTAGAATCCACTAGACTTTGTAATTCTACTACTTCAGTCTCTAGGTCTTGAAGAGACCTGGTAATGTGCTTGGTGACATTGCGAGTATACTGTTGACAAAATTGTTTAATCTGACTCTTTCCAATGTCCCACCATTGCTGCACTGAAGAAAAAGTAGATTTGTTTTTCCTATGTGAAACCCATAAAAATTCAAAAGCCTCTCTAAAACATTTATCATGTAAGAGACCAGTGTTAAAATGCCAATATGCGCTGTGTAACTTAACATTTTGAATATAAAAGGAGCACTGAACAAGACAATGATCAGACAAACCAACAGGAAAAATTTGACATGTTTTAAAAATACCAAAATGATGCTTAAAACAATAAAAGCAATCAAGTCTGGCTAATGACAACAAATTGTCCTTGGAGTGACCTCTCCAAACATCTTTTAACTCACAAGTTTCAATTAAACGCCTGAGTCTGGCAGACGAAGCAGGATGAGGCTCACCATGTTCAACAACCTTCTCAACTTTGGCCACATCATCCTAAAAAATGACAAAAGCGCTGTTCATGCGAGAGGCAGATTTCACACTTTCAAAACCTACAACCTCTCCAACAGCGTAGCCGGCCTCCTCCACCGAAACGCCGTCACGCGGAACTATTTTAACCGCATGCCGGCGTGTGAGCTTCTCCAGCTCCACATGACCACTGACAACGGGCATGATGGCCGACTGCCGACCGCTCTACCAAACTGAACCAAACTGAACCAAACTGAACCACCACACGCTACTAAAACTAAACAAGAAAATAAACACATACAAAACCTCAAAACAGATAGAAAAAGAGCAAAGATAGAAACTCACTCACTCCGTAGACGGATCAGAGGACTTTTTCCCGGGAAAGAGGAACCCGAATGTAAAAGCTTTCATGAACTAGACATTTATTTATATGAAAAAGCTGCGGATGATGACTTTAATACACACAACACCTGACTTCATGTTTTACAGCAAACCAAAACACTGTGAAGTCAAAACAAAGCAAACATCCAGACAGGAGTTCAGAGCTCAGATCACAACATGATGATGAAAGAGTTTGTTGGTTTTATCTGAAATGAATCGACTGCAGCTGTTACCGTGTGAACAGCATGTTCTGTAGTGTTTACTATCTGAAAGCTGAGCCAACAGTACTTTCTATACAAAGATATTTTCCCCCTGTACATATCCTGTGTGTGTCTGCAGTTTATAAATGTGTTTGTCCAGTTATGCAGCTGTAAACCATGACATCCAGGAGGAGCGAGATAAAGAAACACACTTCCTGGTTACAGAGCTGTAATACTTTATTCGATGACCTTTGGCCGGAGATGCACTGAGTTTTATTATCCATTTATTATCCGCCACGAAAACCAGAATATGAACTTCTCACCAAGGTCAGAAGCAGCTGGACCAGTTTGTAGAGTTTGAATGAGGCGAAAATCTCCTGAAAACACGTTGGGGAACAGATTCAACATCAGATCCTGCTGCAAGACAATAAAGCAGCAACTGGTCCGTCCTCATTTTGCATTTCTTGGTTTACAGTAAAATTAGTATTTCAAAATAAAAGTAGATCCGGTCTCCCACACAGGAACTATCTCTCCTAAATGGTATCCCTCCTCTGTGTTCTCTTCTATCAACTAGAGTGCGCAGACTTTAATGGGTTCTTCCTTGGCCCATGCTACAAGTCGGGCCAGTAGTTTTTCTGTAATCCTGCTAACAGACAAACAAACAAACAAACAAACAGACAAACAAACAAACAAACAAACAAACGGCACTGAAAACATAACCTCCTTGGCGGAGGTAATAAAAAAGCTGCTTGGTGAGATTCTGTTCTGAAGCGTCGGACCAACAGTCAGCTGGACTCACAGCAGCAGATCTGATGCTGAATCTGTTCACCAACGTGTTCAATGTCAGTTTCCATTCAAATGAATGGGAAGAAAAAATCTGAAGCTACAGACTGGTCCAGCTGATCTGATCCTGGTGAGGAGATTATATTCTGCTTTTAACCTCCATGTTAAAACTAAGAGGAATGTTGCTTTAAATAAATCAAATCAAATAAAGGCTGTTGGACAGACTCTCTTCACAGTAGTAGACAGTAGTAAAGTGTGTGTACTTGTATTCTGAAGTACTGCGTGTGTGTAATCTACACAGTATTGTTGCTGCAGGGCGGCTGTAAGATCCCGTAACTTTAAGGTCGCAGGTTCGATCCCTGCAGCAGCCAGATGTGCAGCCACAGAGAAATACTGCTGACTCTGCGAACCGGTAAAACACCCTTACATTTACATTAATTCACCCCTTAATTCATGCAAAATCCCCTTAAAATCCCCTTAATGTTTGACTCCTTACTTTCTAATTTAATGTAAAATTGAGGGAGACAGGAACTTTCCATTAATAACTCATTAATAACCTGTAAACCTGCACAAAAGACATGAAAAATCCCTTAATTTCTAGAGTCTCTGTGAACCAACCCATGAATAAATCCCTTATAAACCCATGATACTAACCTTACTTTATTAAAGCTGATATTTTTAATGGATAATTAATGTTTATGTAATGAGAAAATGAGGACATTTCAGGGATAAAATTAAAGGGTTTGTATTTGTATTATGGGTTGGTTCACTAGAAATTAAGGGATTTCTAGTGTCTGGGAAAGAATTCTGAATTTACATTAAATTAGAAAGTAAGCAGTCAAACATTAAGGGGAGTTTAAGGAGGAGCTCCTCCATTAATAACTCCCTTAAGTCATTTTAAGGGGATTTTGCATGAATTAAGGGGTGAATTAATGTAAATTCATGAAATGTAAGGTTATTTTAAGGGATTACTGGTTTGTAGAGTAACCCAGACTCTGAATATCTACAGACTAATCACTAATCAATTGTCACTAATCACTTGAA
>NW_027605408.1:0-15727 GCF_048128805.1 Centroberyx gerrardi | reverse complement strand
GTTATCCTTGTTGACAACAGTTTGATTTGAATGGATTTGCTCATGCAGGTTATTCAGACTTTCTATTGATTGGCTTTGTTGAATCCTCAACTCTGATTGGACAGTGAAGTCATCCTGAAGTCTGTGATTCTGTTTCCCCTCTAACTCCTCCCTCCTCAGTCAGCAGTCGCTCTGTTCAGTTCATTTCTAATCAGATGAAGTGGCTCCAGTGGCAGAAAGACGTTAGACACGATTTGTTTACGTTACAGTGTAGCATGGATGCTAGCTACAGATGTTTCTATGGTTACAGCGCTGCTGAACCATTATTGTCAGAAGCTTGTAAATTACTTTCTCTTGTAGTGAAATAATTTTAAATGAATATTTGGTGTCAGGCAGGCTTGGAATTTCGTCATTTTAGGGGCAAGGCCATTTGGCCTTCGGTGTCACAATTTTTTTTAGGGCACAAAGGCCATTGAGTGAAATAAGAGGATCTGGAGCCTAAAAATATCCTGTTAAGCCCGACGTACCCGGTAACATTACCGGGTCCACCCCCATGGCGTAGTTACGAAAAATTGCGATGGAAGATGGTCTATTTATAGAAGATATGAATATTATACTGTTTTGAAAACATGGGGTCTTCAGCTTTCACAATCCGTAATGTATGTTGTATGTTGTCCAAACTATGTCTTATTACGAAGTATTTTAACAATAAAGTCGTACAAATATAAACTTCGTAAATATAAGAGCAAGTTGTGATCAAAAGATCCGGGATAATTTTCTCATCAGTCTACAATAACATGCTTGCTTGGTATCGCTGGAAACTAGAAATTCAGAGCTTTCTAATGACCCTAAACGCACCACGATTGGAACGATACAACGTCCGCCACTTCCAGGGAAACGTAGCACTCAAACGTCACATTTTAAGTCACACTGACAAAAATCGATGTTCTTGCCAAAATATTTCACCAAGGCTTATGTTATTTTCGCCAAAAACGGCAGAGTTTAGTTACTCACGTTTCTACCGTACGTTCTTCTACCGTGAGTTGTTTCTGACTCATAGCGATCTTCCGGGGATTTTCACCAGCCATTTCAGTCCAGACAGACTGGAGCTCTATGGTGGGAGCTCTGGCTCTTCGTCGCCATCTGGTGGCTGTATCGAAGTACTGACACCAATGAGCCGTGTACCATTCTATTCCTCTGACTCTGACAGTACCAGGGCACAAATGCCATGGTGGCCGTAGGGGCGTACGGGCAACGACGGCCATGGCCGTCGTTGCCGCCGTGAAATTCCTACCCTGGTGTCAGGTGGTCAAAGTGTTTGGTCAGCAGCTGTGGTCAGATTCAGTTTGAGAATCACTGACTTATTCCACTATGTTTATATGATCGGACCGGTCCGGTGTCAGTACTGTTCAGTGTCTGGTTACCATGGTTACCAGCGTTAGTAGTGGGAGTCATTGAACTCTGGCTGGTGTCTTCATCCTGTCAGAGCGACCTCGGGGTTCAAAACTCAACCGTAAACTAATATGAACTAATATGATCACTGTATGATCAGACCGCTCTGATCTGATAGATATGATTGGTTGCTTGCAGCCTGGGGGGCGGGACCTTCCTGGGCCTGTGCTGCCTGCTGACGGGCTGCGGCAGCTTCGAGGACGCTCTGGACATGGCGGCCAGAGGAGACTCCACCAACGTCGACAAGCTGGTCCGAGACATCTATGGAGGAGACTATCAACGCTTCGGCCTGCAGGGCTCCGCTGTGGCCTCCAGGTCAGACAGACAGGCAGCTGAGAGACAGACAGCTGGAGAGAGAGACAGAGAGACAGGCAGCTGGAGAGAGAGACAGAGAGACAGGCAGCTGGAGAGAGAGACAGAGAGACAGGCAGCTGGAGAGAGAGACAGAGAGACAGGCAGCTGGAGAGAGAGACAGAGAGACAGGCAGCTGGAGAGACAGACAGAGAGACAGGCAGCTGGAGAGAGACACAGAGAGACAGGCAGCTGGAGAGAGAGACAGAGAGACAGGCAGCTGGAGAGAGAGACAGCTGGAGAGAGAGACAGAGAGACAGGCAGCTGGAGAGAGAGACAGAGAGACGGGCAGCTGGAGAAAGAGACAGAGAGACAGGCAGCTGGAGAGAGAGACAGGCAGCTGGAGAGAGAGACAGCTGGAGAGAGAGACAGAGAGACAGGCAGCTGGAGAGAGAGACAGAGAGACAGGCAGCTGGAGAGAGAGACAGCTGGAGAGAGAGACAGAGAGACAGGCAGCTGGAGAGAGAGACAGAGAGACAGGCAGCTGGAGAGAGAGACAGAGAGACAGGCAGCTGGAGAAAGAGACAGAGAGACAGGCAGCTGGAGAGGGAGACAGGCAGCTGGAGAGAGAGACAGGCAGCTGGAGAGAGAGAGACAGGCAGCTGGAGAGAGAGAGAGACAGGCAGCCGGAGAGAGAGAGACAGAGAGAGAGAGAGACAAGCTGAGAGAGAGAGACAGGCAGCTGGAGAGAGAGAGACAGAGAGAGAGAGAGACAAGCTGAGAGAGAGAGACAGGCAGCTGGAGAGAGAGAGACAGAGAGAGAGAGAGAGAGAGACAAGCTGAGAGAGAGAGAGAGAGAGAGAGAGAGAGAGAGAGACAAGCTGAGAGAGAGAGAGAGAGAGTCTTCCATAGATTCACAAACATACAGACAGACTGGGAAAAAAAGGATGGATTTTTGAAAATGCAACAAATGTATCCAAACAAAATCAAATGTTAACAATGTGTTCATTAAACATGTTTGATCATCAGTGGATAGAAACAGGAAGTTGAATTGTGACTTGTTGTTGTTGTTGTTGTTGTTGTTGTTTGTCTGGAAGCTTCGGCCACATGATGAGCAAGGAGAAGAGAGAGAGCATCAGCAAGGAAGACCTGGCCAGAGCCACGCTGGTCACCATCACCAACAACATCGGCTCTATCGCACGCATGTGTGCTGTGAACGAGGTGCACACACACACACACACACACACACACACACACACACACACACACACACACACGCACACACACACACACAGCCGGTGGGTCTGCTCTCTGTGTGCAGCGAGCTTCTTTACAGTGTTGTCTTGTTGAATGGAGATCAAGCAGCATTGTACAGGGCTATCACTGAACACAGAATACACAGCTGTAACACACACACACACACACACACACACACACACTTTCTCTCTCTCTCATGCTACAAAGTTAGACAAGAAGGTGTAATGTCCAGTTCACACCAATAGGGGGAAGCAGAGTCAGTAGTACACATCAGTACCACATTAGCAGCAGCAGTATCTATCTATTTCTCTATTTCTTCTAATTCCCCAATACTACAAAGATGTGCATGTAAGAATACACATAGCACTATTTCTGACACTCATTATTATTATTATTATTAATGTCATGCTGTGTAATGTGATTGCACTGTGTTTTTATTTGTTAAAATTCATATAAATATCATGTCTTGTATTTTGTCTCAGAACATAGAGCGCGTTGTGTTTGTGGGGAATTTCCTTCGAATCAACACAGTTTCCACCAAACTGCTGGCCTACGCCATGGACTTCTGGTCTAAAGGACAGCTGAAAGCCCTGTTCCTGGAACACGAGGTTAGACCTGCACTAAACTAGATTCAACTACACCTGACTAAACTAGACTAGACTAAACTAAACTAGACTAAGCTATACTAGACTAAACTAGGCTAAACTAGACTAGAGTAGACCATGGACTTCTGATCCAAAGGACAGATGAATGCTGTTTCTGGAACGCAAGGTTAGACCTGGACTAAACTAGATTAAACTAGACTTGACTCAACTATATTAGACTAGACTAAACTAGACTAGAGTAGACCATGGACTACTGGTCTAAAGGACAACACTTTCTAGAATGAATGGTTAGTACTGGACTAAATTACTAGAATCAAATCTAGCACCGGCCAACCAGGAGACTAGATTTAAGTAAACTCAGCTAGACTAAACTAGACATGGACTAGGTCAACTGAAAGCCCTGTTTCTAGAACACGAGGTTAGACCTGAACTAAACTAGATCAAACTAGACCTGACTAAACTAAACTAGACTACTGGTCTAAAGGACAGCTGAAAGCCCTGTTACTAGAACACAAAGTTAGACCTGGACTAAACTAGACTAGTCTGAGGGCTACTAGTCTGAAGGACAACTGAAAAATGCACTTTCTAGAACAAATGGTTAGTATTGGACTAAACTTTAATCTAGACTAAACTAACCTTGACTAAACTAAATGAGACTAAAGTAGTAGACTCAGCTAGACTAAAGTAGACCATAGACTAGGTCAGCTGGAAGGCCTGTTTCTAGGACACAAGGTTAGACCTTGACTAAATTAGACTAGACTAAACTAGACCACACTAGCCCAAACTAGACTAGACTAGACCATTGACTCATGGTCAAAAGGACAACTGAAATCCCTGTTTCTAGAAGATAAGATTAGTACTGGACTAAACTAGACTAGACTAAATCAGAGTGTGCTAAACTAGGTGCCGACTAAATAAAGGGATTTCTTGATATTTTGTCTTTAGCTTGTGGCTAACTTTCCCCCTTGGTTTCAATGAGGAATGCTAACATGCTAACCAGCCAAACACGCCAACTGGAATTCAGACCGTCAAGGTGGGCGATCGCTCTAAAGCTTTCACCCTCTCCCTCTCACTCTCTCTCTCTCTCTCTCTCTCTCTTCTTTCCCTCTCCCTCCCTCTCTCTCTCCCTCTCTCTCTTTCTTCTTTCCCTCTCTCTCTCTCTCCCTCTCTCTCTCCCTCTCTCTCTCTCTCTCCCTCTCTCTCTCTCTCTCTTCTTTCCCTCTCCCTCTATCTCTCTCACTCTCTCTCCCTCTCGCCCTCTCTCCCTCTCTCTCTCTCTCTCTCCCTCTCTTCTTTCCCTCTCCCTCTCTCCCTCTCTCTCTCTCTTCTTTCCCTCTCCCTCTCTCTCTCTCTCTCTCCCTCTCTCTTCTTTCCCTCTCCCTCTCTCTCCCTCCCTCTCTCTCTCTCACTCTCTCTCTCTCTCTCTCTCCCTCTCTCTCTCTCTCACTCTCTCTCCCTCCCTCTCTCTCTCTCTCTCTCTCTTCTTTCCCTCTCCTCTCACTCTCTCTCTCTCTCTTCTCTCTCTCTCTCTCTCTCTTCTTTCCCTCTCCTCTCACTCTCTCTCTCTCTCCCTCTCTCTCTCTCTCTCTCTCTCTGCAGGGTTACTTTGGAGCGGTCGGTGCCTTCCTGGAACTACTGAGGATGTCTGATGACCTTTAACCCCAGAACCAAACATACGGAGAGTCGGACCAGTGCTGCATTATAATGTATATAGACATGTTGTATACTGTATATATAGGGCTCTGGATGGAGCTAGACCTGGTTCTACATCTAGATCTAGAACTGAGCCAGAACTGAGCCAGATCGATCAATCGATCTATCTATCTATCTATCTATCTATCTATCTATCTATCTATCTATCTATATTTCGCTCTAAGTTGCTGTTTCGTGCTCTGGCCTCTTGGTGGCGCTACCCGTCTGCTGTTGGACTACAAGAAAAAGAAGAGGCGTGCTTGGAAAAATTACCCATCCTGCTCTCTGTCTGCCGCAACGTGCCACGCCGCACCGCATGTATCTGACCAATCAGATCACCTCCTTTTGACGCACAACTGCTGGCAACCGATTGTATCTGTGCGTTGTCTCCGGTTCTGTTTTTTTTCCGTCATCGGCAAGTTGCCTACCCAGTGCTGCCTACGATTACCCACAATCCCCTGGTGTGAATTAACGGTGACATGATGAAGATGTGAGGATGAGACTGAACTTTACTGGCAATTTAACATTCAACATGGAGTCGGCTGGAAAATTGGGGATGCTTGATTTCGTTTTAACACGCAGTATCCTACAGATGCTGGAGGCGCTTGTTTTTTAATCCAGGACAACCCTGCTGCTCAGCGGGGCGGGGCCTCTGATGTTTTACCATGGAGTATCCTGGAGATTGGGGGCGCTTGATTTTGGCTCCAGGACGGGGGGGTGGGGGGGGATTCTACAGATTGGGGGTGTTTGATTTGCCTCTGAAGCGCAGCAAACCCCACCCACCTGCTACTGCTCATAGAGAAATCTAACTGTTACTGGAATTTGGATACCAAAACACTACTGATTCTGACTGAACATGTGTGTGTGTGTGTGTAGGTGTGTAGGTGTGTGTGTGTGTGTGTTTTCTCATTTTGTTTTAATCATCAAGAATCACTGAGTTTTTTTTATTTTTTTTAACTTATTGGTTTGTTTTCAGTTTTCTTACCAAGTCGTCGTACATTCATCATCTACAATAATCTGTTGTGTCGCTGCAGTCGTCTCACTCTGCACTTTATAACCAGTCATTCATCCATTCATCCATTCATTCATTTCCCGTTGTGATTAACTGCTGTTATTAATGTTTTATTCTCTATCTATATTTCTGTCTGTCTGCCCGACCCTCTTTTTCCCTCCAGTATAGACAGACAGATAGATAGACAGATAGAAAGTGCTTTACAGAAAACAGAGGCCATAAACATAAAAACAGGGTTGATGGAACCAAGAGGTTGCTGTTGGATGAGCGACCTACCTGCCTGTCTACCTGCCTGTCTCACCTGTCTACCTGCCCGTCTGTCTGCTCTAAATGACATCATGTAACATGTAAGGCAGCGTTCAGACGACGCCTTCTGTTTCAGAAAGCAAGGCACAGTGCAAGCCTGCTGTGTGCCAACTTGAGAAGAGCTTTTCTTTTTAGACTCACGCGAACAAGCTTGCGGACATTGTTCAGTGTTGACACTGCTTGGATACGCTAGCTAACCATTTACAATGTTTCCATGGACAGCAATAATCCGATGTGAACTCCATTAAGACAACAGTCTGAATAAGACATTTCCATGTAAACATCATTTTCTGATTCCCTGAACCTGAGCTTTTCCTCCATTTGTTCTACAGTCACTCGATGTTGATTGGTCGGCTGCAGGGCCGCCCGACGAATCCTACCCACCATCAAGCAATAAAGACTGAGTACAACACTTTTTTAGTAGCGTGCCAAAGCAGAAAGTAGAAAAAATAAATTAAAGGACGCATGAGGCCCGAGGCATTTGCGTAGTCAGCCTATATGCTATAGGAAGCACCGGCTATGGCCGGCGGTGGATGACGCACCGCGATCCCAACACTCTACTTTGGCACGCTCATAAAAACGAGAGGTGTGGCACTTTGGCAGAGGAGAGATCCCCTGAGCGTACGCTGCATAGAAAACTAGGAAATGAAGCGCGGTTAAACGCTGCCGAAGGCGGCGTCTGAACGCAGCCTCACTCATTCAGCTGGGTTGCTGCCTTGCTCAAGGACACTTTGGCAGGAAGATAAATGGCTGCTGCTGGGATCAAACCTGAGACCTTTGGGCTGCGGGACGGTCTCTGTATTGACCTGACCTGTCTGTCTGTCTGACTTAACCAGCCTGTCTTACCTATCTGTCCTGTCTGTCTGCTTTATCTTTCTCTCTGTTGCCTTACTCATGTCCTACCTGTCTTTCTGCCTTACTCTGCCTGTTTCCCTGTCTGCCTTTCTTTGACTTTAAAAAGACCAATTTTATCTCCCTGTTCCTATAGAGGCTTTACAGTTTCCTCACCAACCTGCTGCAGCAGCTGAGTCTCCATGATGGAGGAACATGTAGAACTGTGTGTTAGTTAATAAAGTGTAAATCTGTAGAACTGTGTTAGTTAATAAAGTGTAAATCTGTAGAACTGTGTGTTAGTTAATAAAGTGTAAATCTGTATGAAGCAGCTAGAAGCAGAGAGCAGCTGAGTCAGCTTGTTGTGGTGTGGCTGTAGATCCATTCAGTAACGTTCTCAGTAAAAGTGAATAGTGTGATAAGGTGGATTTGGTTACTGTGACACAGTAAACTGTCTTGTCTTTAGCCCTAGTCTCTACTCCAAAACACTCTGAGTTGTAGCTTGAGAAGAGTCAGCTCAGTTAACCTGAACAAACTGTTAGCTAGCTAACTAGCCGGCAAACACGCTGACGTTAATGTTAACATGCTAACGCTAGCTGCTACTAGATACGTTAGCTAGTGTGCTAATCAGATGTGTTAACAACAAGACAGTGATGTTAGCTGACCAGATGCTATGGTTAGCTAGCTAACAAGCTGACATTATCTAAACACTAAATCAATCAGATGGATCAGTGATGAAATGATCAGTTCAGTCAGAAACAGAAATTAACCGTCTGTTCAGTTCTGTTGAGACAGAAACACAGTCAGCTGTTCACAGAGCTGAGGACCTCCAAGATGGCCGCCAGAAAGGGGGGGGAGGGGGGCGGTTACATCACCTGTCCTCTACTTAGACTTATAAAAGACAAACTGTAGCTCTCTGTCCTGATTCTTGGACTGTTGACTGGAATAGCTATCATGCTTTCCTGCTGCTGTGATCTTCGAAATCTCTCTGATGTAGGCTACATTGATGTCTCTCTGTTCATTGGCCTTCTTGTGTGTGTGTGTGTGTGTGTGTGTGTGTGTGTGTGTTCCTCCCACATGACACCATGTGGCATTCCTGTACCACTCAGAGCCGTCGCTTCCAAACTACTGCAGTCTGAACCTCGTGCTTTTCATCACTTCTGTGTGTGTGTGCATGAGCGGGTGCATTTTCTACTATACTATTACTTCTATAGCAGCTGTGCCTGTAACTCGTCTGCTGTCTCGTGTGCCAGTCTTTAAATGTAGAGTTTCCTCTGGAGTTATGCTTCATACGCCTCGTTCACAGTTGAATCTGCCCCGTTCCGTGCTCGCTCCGCCGCACCGCCGCACCGCCGCCCCCTGCTGGGCGGAGGACCGAGCGGGGGACGGGCGGGGGACCGGGCGGGGGACCGGACGGGGGACCGGACGGGGGACCGGGCGGGGGACCGGGCGGGTCGCTGTACGGACGATCGCTCTCATCTCGACTCAAATTCCTCTTTGAGCCGGAAGCTGTTTGCGTAAAAAAGGCAGAAAACTGCAGGGAGCGCTGGAGGTATTCCATCCTCTACAAACCAAGAATCCCTTAAAATAACCTTACATTTACATTAATTCACCCCTTAATTCATGCAAAATCCCCTTAAAATGAGTTAAGGGAGTTATTAATGGAGGAGGCCCCATCAAAACCTCCTTAAACTCCCCTTAATGTTTGACTCCTTACTTTCTAATTTAATGTCAAATTCAGGGAGACAGGAACTTTCCCTTAATAACTCATTAATAACCTGTAAACCTGCAGAAAAGACATTCATTTCTAGTGTTTCTATGAATCAACCCATGAATAAATCCCTTATAAACCCATGATACTACAACATAAAGGGCATCAGGCTGCAAGTATTCTTCCACATCGTCATATTTGAGCAGGTGTCACATCTTATTTTAAAGTTCGTCTTGGTTTTCCGAACAGTTTTCATGCTGCATGTTCGTTGGTTTTTATTGGTGGAATTGTGTGAATTACTGAAGCGTTGTTTGAATCTTCTGAACGTGGAGAAATGTTCCACTGTGTTCCTCAGAAAAAAGGTACATTGTTTTTTTTTTCTGACAGTGCTTCATCCTGTCGAAATTTACAAAAACAAATGGCCAATTTTTTTCCCACTGAAATCCACCAGGCAGGAAGTCTGAGCCTCTTAATCCCCTTTGTGATGATTTAACAAGAAAAGTTTTGTGTTTAAAACAATAATCCTCTAGAGGGCGCTGTTTACTGTGATGATGGTCTGACACTGATGGTTCTAGGTACAAGGCTGTTGTATATAAAATCAGATTATATAACAGTAGGCTATATTATATATTGTTACGGTCTGTAGTTTGTAGGTACGAGGTGCGGCGCTGCATCGTCGCAGGTCAGAGCGCCGTCTGGTGGACTCTGGCTGAAAATGCTTCAGTTTTCTTCATTAACATCGCTAAGTAGCTTGTTACCCCAAGAGTTACCATAGCAACCAATAAAAGATCGCTAAGTAGCTTGTTACCCCAAGAGTTACCATAGCAACCAATAAAAGATCGCTAAGTAGCTTGTTACCCCAAGAGTTACCATAGCAACCAATAAAAGATCGCTAAGTAGCTTGTTACCCCAAGAGTTACCATAGCAACCAATAAAAGATCGCTAACTACCTTGTTACCCCAAGAGTTACCATAGCAACCAATAAAAGATCGCTAACTAGCTTGTTACCCCAAGAGTTACCATAGTAACCAATAAAAGTTCGCTAACTAGCTCATTACCCCAAGAGTTATCATAGCAACCAATAAAAGATCGTTAACTAGCTCTCTGGTTAACACAAGAGTTACCATAGCAACCAACACAGATCGCTAACTAGCTCGTTACCATAGCAACCAACGCAGATTGCTAACTAGCTCGTTACCATAGGAGTTACCATAGGTACCAATAAAAGATCGCTAACTAGCTCTCTGGTTACCACAAAAGTTACCATAGCAACCAATGACGCAGAGCTAGCTGTGCATCATCTTTGACCAATCAGATTGCTTGGCTGAACCTACCTGCTGTAAACTGTTTGTAAATGAAATGTTTGAAACAGTTTTTAAAGGAAAACTCGTCACTGTTAAATCAGTCTGTGATGTTCAATTCATTCAGAAGTTATTTAGTGATGAATGTTGTCACCAAAACCTGACGTTTACCGCTGAGGTTTTACATCCTGAAACATTTTCTCATATCAAACTCCACTGTAGCTGCTGGAAACATCTGGAGGTGACGTCACCTCGTCTACGATTGGCCGGTTATCCATTAAGAAGAAAAACACAACAAACTACTGAATGGAGCCAGAGATGAAAAGTTCATCACTGATAACTGCTTTAACAGTTAAAGTGTTAAAGTGTTAGGAAGAGTTTTCCTTTAATGAGGCTAATATCTGTGTTATATCAGCCTGTGTGTGTGTTCATTCCGTCATGTGAACAGGCGTGTGTGTGTGTGTGTGTGTGGGAATTAACCTACAGCACTAAAACTGGAGTCTCGCTGTAAATCTTTGGAATGTTCCTTTATCAGACTAGGGGGTGGGGGGGGGGGGGGGGGGGTATCTCTGCTGTCCTGGACCACACACACACACACACACACACACACACACACACACACACATAAGCAGAGGCCAGACATGTTGTAGATAATAAAATGATTTGAAAAGCTGAAGGCTGACTGAGTTTATTTTATTCAACACATTAGTTATTACTCACTGTCCATTAGTGTGTGTGTGTGTGTGTGTGTGTGTGTGTGTGTGTGTGTGTGTGTGCACTGTTGCATGTTACCTCCAGTGTTCAGGCAAGAGGCAGAAAATTGCGTAATTTCTTTTCACGTGTTGGGGGAGGAGAGAGAAAGAGGAGGAGACAAGGAAAGGAGAGAAAGAGGAGGAGGAGAAAGAATGAGGAGGAAAGGAGAGGAGGGAAAGAGGAGAAGGAGGAGTGGAGTGTTTCGGCCTCATGTGTCTGCCGGACTGAGCCGCATCAAGTCCGACTGCTGCACATGAAGATGAGGATGATGCAAGCTGCACCGATCAGTAACTGATATCAGTGATTGATCCGGCAGCAGGGAGCAGAGCAGAGGTGAGCTGACTCTCCTGTTCAAATCTCTTATTCATAGAATGTTTTCATGTTGAAATCTGTGCAAATAACAAACAACAAACATCTCTGTCGGTTGAAAGCTCGTGAGGTTTCTGAAACTTCTCAAACTACAAAGCTGAAACATGAACCAGATCAATAACATTTACCGACAGCAGATAAACAGTTGAAGTCACTGTAACCTGCAGTAAGTTGCAGGAATATCAGGCTGTTCGTGTTGATCAGTAATTGATCAGTGAAGCATCTTCAAACTCTCACACTTCAAAACAGAAAAGGTGTTGACTTGTTGGATGGATGATTCAAACATTTGTGCCGCTTGAAGACTTTGAGATCCAAAGCTGAACATGAAGCTGTTCAGCTGCAGCGGAGGAACCGTCAGCTCTATACACACAGACCCTATAGGCATATTATAGCAATACTATAGGAAATATTAGTGTTGATTCGTAATTGATTGATCGAAGTGCCTGAGCCAGCAGCAGCAGCTGGATTATCTCCAGTTAGAAACTCTGTTTAATATGGAAAATGTGTTAAATCGGTTATAATTGTTTTTTCCACACAATAAACACTTTTGCAGGTTGGACTTTGCATGTCGCAAAGGGTTAAAAAGCGAAGTGCTGAAAGCCGAACCAGCGCGGGACAGAATACACTGTACGAGTTCCGGTCTGAGTCTTTCAAAATAAAAGCTGTATATTGAAAATGTAATACAGTGTAGTACAGTGGGAATACTTGCATACTAAATAATTGTGTGTTCAGGTGCTGGTGGGAAAACATCCAGGACTTTAGATTCGGCTGCTAAACAGCATTGCTTTCATATGCTATTTTGTCAGTAAATCAAACCGGTAAGACAAGTGATAAACAAACATGGCCGTCCTGAAACGGAGGATGCAGATTTGGCTGCTTCCTGCTACAATGACATTCACTATTGAGGAGAAGAGAAAAGCGTATCAGCTGTGTGAGGAAGAAGATTTTAGTGGCTGAAAAACTTGATTTTCCATCTTCATTACTCTGAAACTTGGGCAGCAAAATTCTCTGACTGTCCGGGTTTTATTTTGAAGGCAAAATCGCCGTACTTCCGGCCGTACCCTTGCTAACTCTGGCAGCTTGACAGAGCTGAGAACTCTACCCTAATGAAAGACAACTATAGTGACTGAATACGAAATTTACAATACAAATATCACAACAAAAGTATTTTCCCCTATAGAAATACTGTATTATAGGAATATTATAGAGATACCATAGGAGATAAAAACACTATATGGTCATTATGAACTATTATGGTTATTATTATTCTTATAAATGTACTATAAGTTAGTTACTGCTGAGTTCACAGACAAACTGCAAGTCTCTACTGGAATATTATAACAATATTCCATATTATTATTAATTCCATATTATTTTCATCTGTGAATTGGAATATTGTGTCACTGGGTTAGTTATGAAGTTCAAAGCTAATAATATCCTCTGTGGTGGTTGTAATAGATGACAGATGTGAATCCACCCTGCTCACACACTCACATGCTCCCAAACCACATGCACGTTTTTGGCAAGGGTTGCCAGTTCTGTGCAAAACCAGTTTCTTGATGGTTTCTTTTGGCTATAGTGAGACTGTCTGCCCTAAAAAAACATTTCTGTGCTGCTGTTGTGATGCTGGGAAACAAGGGGACATTTTGGGACAAGCAAATGGAGGTGAATCATTATGACCTGGTCCATGTCAGCCAGCAGAAACAGGACTTCATGTCTAAACCTGTCCGCTTTAATCAGACAGGATGCGCCTTTTTCTAACTGTTTTCAGTGAGTTTGAAGCGTTTCGCGCGTGTTTCTGTGTTCCAGCTGCAGGTTTATCTGTTTGTGGCGCGTCACTTTTTTTAAAGAAGCTCCAAGAAGAAACCCGCCCTGCATCACTGTGACGCTTCTCTCTGCTCTACATTCAGATGAAAATAGAAGCGGGGCTTGATTCTGCCATTAGGTTCACTGTAAACAAAGAAAATGGAGGAAAATTTGCTAGGATCTGTTTCTGCCAGCCTGACTTAAACGTTTTCAGGAACAGAGAATATCAGGATAAAATAAACGGCATCAGGCTTGGATGAAATGGATGGGAAGTTCTTTTCTTCTTCTTTAGTTAGCTAACGACATTAGCTAATGTCGTTAGCTACGCTAGCTAAGTGATTGACAGTCGCTGACTTTGCGGTTGCCAAGCGGCAGCAAAAGGAGCTTCCAGCACTTCTGTCTATGCAGACTTCTGAAAACAGGCAGAGCGCTGCGCCTCGCGTTGTAAACTGTAAACAGGCGAAAACAAGTGGGAGACAGGATTTTGATAAAGCAGATTCTGACAATATATAAAAAAGTCTCTTTTTTTTTTGCCTATTTACAATTATTGGTAAACATAATATTCCCTTCGTTCCATCATAAGTTTTCTCCGACCGGATTTCGGTGTTCCACTTGTTCAGACTGAAAGGTTTAATAAACATAAAGAAAGAGATTCACTTCAAAACAATCCAGCAGCAGGACTAGTTTTTTATATATAGTCAGAATCTGCTTTGTCGGCGTTCCTTTATGTGCTAGAAGTGATTTTCAGACTGTTCCTCCAGACGACGGCAGTGAATGGAGAGAGAAAAAAACACAATTCTCCAGTCTGCTCTACCGGAGCAACAGATCACAGAATCACTGATTTGGGGGTTTTATCATGGAGGAAGAGACACGACCCAACAAGACTCTACCAGAGCTACAGAGCTTTAAACAGTGTGTGAGCTGTTTGCAGTCGTCCTTCAGCCTCTCTGTACATGCGGTGTTGTGTCTCTAGCTGTTTGCCCCGGGTCGAACTTTAACTGAAACACCCGTGTCGACCCCGGGCCGTTCGTTTCGGTGCGCTCTGCGTGCCAGATGGGTGGGCTCTCCCTGTGGTAATTCCACACCCGGTGAGCCGTCTCCAGGCCGGCTCCGTCCCAGAGCGTCTGGACCGGGGCCAGGTAGTATTTTGACTGGTGTAGTGGTGTCCGACGTCTGGACCGGGGCCCGAGGGAGGGACGTGCAGAGATTCAAATGTGGCTCCCAAAGTCCTCTGGAGAAATTGGTCTGCAAAGCCACGAACACACAGGAGAGACGGAGCTGCAGGAGGAACAGTCCAACTGAAGGATTTTAACTTCATGAAATCATTAAATCATGATTTAATTATGAAGTTGAACCTGCAATAAGTGACATCAGACCTTCTAACCAATCCTGAAGCTACTGTGTGCTGTGTGGAGATTTCATTGAGACAAAATGATATAAACCAACATCCAGCTGTGTTGCTGTTTTCTCCTCTTTTCTAAATCTTGTTGTCAAATTCCGCTCCTGAACGAAGCTCCTCCCACTCCATTCAGCTTTTCATTTTTTAAAAACTAGCTTGTCACCTCCCTCGCTGCTTGTTAAACCAGTAAACTGTTAAACTAGTGAACTTGCTACCTGCCTCTTCACTTGTCATTGTGGGTCATGTGACCTTCAGCAGGAGAAAGCATTGTGGATCATGTGACCTTCAGCAGGAGAAAGATCTGTCAAAGTGAGACTGGTAACTGGTGAGACTTCTCAGCAGGAACTGTTAGCTTAGCTGTTAGCATTTATCCTGCCATTTGTCCTTCTAGGCCTCCGTAGTGCAGTGGCTTTGCTGTGTGTTATTTACAGTTGTGTTGGGGTTTCTGTCGCCCTCTAGAAGTTTCTGAAGTCTGAAGTTTCTGAAATGGGAGCGGGAACACAAAATATTCATTATGTTTGGCTCTGCTTGGCTCAGTTTGTCTCGGTTTGGCTCTGTTTGTCTCTATTTGACTCGGTTGTGTAAACCAGGCCAGTGTGTCCTGACCTCTGTCTCTCTGGCAGTAAACACCTCTCTCTCTCTCTCTCTCTCTCTCTCTCTCTCTCTCTCTCTCTCTTCCTGGGACCCCAAGGACATAAATAAACACACACACACAGAGCCGGCAGGACATAAATACTGTACACCCAGACAACTCTATCTGGGCGGGCTTCGTTTACGCCACCTGACACCCAGCTGGTATGTGTGTGTGTGTGTGTGTGTGTGTGTGTATGGGGGGGGGGGGTTGTTGGACAGAGTGAATGAAGCGCTCCCCGTGTCGTCTGGGTTGTAATTTGCATGTTGCTGTTGATGCTATAAAGCGGGGTGCGTTTGGTTCGACATTTAGCAGACGGCTCAGAGCTTCAG
>NW_027605407.1:5000-7500 GCF_048128805.1 Centroberyx gerrardi | reverse complement strand
CCTCCACACCGTTCCTCCACCGTTCCTCCACTGTTCCTCCACCGTTCCTCCACCACGTTCCTCCACCGTTCCTCCACCGTTCCTCCACAGCGTTCCTCCACCGTTCCTCCACAGCGTTCCTCCACCGTTCCTCCACAGCGTTCCTCCACCGTTCCACCACACCGTTCCTCCACCGTTCCTCCACAGCGTTCCTCCACTGTTCCTCCACAGCGTTCCTCCACCGTTCCTCCACACCGTTCCTCCACCGTTCCTCCACCGTTCCTCCACCGTTCCTGCACCGTTCCTCCACCGTTCCTCCACCACGTTCCTCCACCGTTCCTCCACACCGTTCCTCCACCGTTCCTCCACCGTTCCTCCACACCGTTCCTCCACCGTTCCTCCACCGTTCCTCCACCGTTTCTCCACCGTTCCTCCACCGTTCCTCCACCACGTTCCTCCACCGTTTCTCCACCGTTCCTCCACCACGTTCCTCCACCGTTCCTCCACCGTTCCTGCACCGTTCCTCCACCGTTCCTCCACCGTTCCTCCACCGTTTCTCCACCGTTCCTCCACCGTTCCTCCACCACGTTCCTCCAGCGTTTCTCCACCGTTCCTCCACCACGTTCCTCCACCGTTCCTGCACCGTTCCTCCACCGTTCCTCCACCGTTCCTGCACCGTTCCTCCACCGTTCCTCCACCGTTTCTCCACCACGTTCCTCCACCGTTCCTCCACCGTTTCTCCACCACGTTCCTCCACCGTTTCTCCACCACGTTCCTCCACCGTTCCTCCACTGTTCCTCACCGTTCCTCCACCACGTTCCTCCACCGTTCCTCCACCGTTCCTCCACCGTTCCTCCACACCGTTCCTCCACCGTTTCCTCCACCGTTCCTCCACACCGTTCCTCCACCGTTCCTCCACCGTTCCTGCACCGTTCCTCCACACCGTTCCTCCACTGTTCCTCCACCGTTCCTCCACACCGTTCCTCCACTGTTCCTCCACCGTTCCTCCACCACGTTCCTCCACCGTTCCTCCACCGTTCCTGCACTGTTCCTCCACCGTTCCTGCACCGTTCCTCCACCGTTCCTCCACCACGTTCCTCCACCGTTCCTCCACCGTTCCTCCACTGTTCCTCCACCGTTCCTCCACTGTTCCTCCACCGTTCCTCCACCGTTCCTGCACCGTTCCTCCACCGTTCCTCCACCACGTTCCTCCACCGTTCCTCCACCGTTCCTCCACAGCGTTCCTCCACTGTTCCTCCACACCGTTCCTCCACCGTTCCTCCACACCGTTCCTCCACTGTTCCTCCACCGTTCCTCCACTGTTCCTCCACCGTTCCTCCACTGTTCCTCCACTGTTCCTCCACCACGTTCCTCCACCGTTCCTCCACTGTTCCTCCACTGTTCCTCCACAGCGTTCCTCCACTGTTCCTCCACCGTTCCTCCACCGTTCCTCCACCGTTCCTCCACCACGTTCCTCCACAGCGTTCCTCCACCGTTCCTCCACAGCGTTCCTCCACCGTTCCTCCACCGTTCCTCCACCGTTTCTCCCCCACGTTCCTCCACTGTTCCTCCACCGTTCCTCCACAGCGTTCCTCCACCGTTCCTCCACACCGTTCCTCCACCGTTCCTCCACTGTTTCTCCCCCACGTTCCTCCACTGTTCCTCCACCGTTCCTCCACAGCGTTCCTCCACCGTTCCTCCACAGCGTTCCTCCACCGTTCCACCACCACGTTCCTCCACTGTTCCTCCACCGTTCCTCCACCGTTCCTCCACCACGTTCCTCCACCGTTCCTCCACACCGTTCCTCCACCGTTCCTCCACCGTTTCTCCACCGTTCCTCCACCGTTCCTCCACCACGTTCCTCCACCGTTCCTCCACCGTTCCTCCACTGTTTCTCCCCCACGTTCCTCCACTGTTCCTCCACCGTTCCTCCACACCGTTCCTCCACTGTTTCTCCCCCACGTTCCTCCACTGTTCCTCCACCGTTCCTCCACACCGTTCCTCCACCGTTCCTCCACCCTTCCTCCACTGTTTCTCCCCCACGTTCCTCCACTGTTCCTCCACCGTTCCTCCACAGCGTTCCTCCACCGTTCCTCCACAGCGTTCCTCCACCGTTCCTCCACAGCGTTCCTCCACCGTTCCACCACACCGTTCCTCCACCACGTTCCTCCACCGTTCCTCCACACCGTTCCTCCACCGTTCCTCCACCGTTCCTCCACCGTTCCTCCACCGTTTCTCCACCGTTCCTCCACACCGTTCCTCCACCGTTCCTCCACCGTTCCTCCACCGTTCCTCCACCGTTTCTCCACCGTTCCTCCACCACGTTCCTCCACCGTTCCTCCACCGTTCCTGCACCGTTCCTCCACCGTTCCTCCACCGTTCCTCCACCCGTTTCTCCACCGTTCCTCCACCGTTCCTCCACCACGTTCCTCCAGCGTTTCTCCACCGTTCCTCCACCACGTTCCTCCACCGTTCCTGCACCGTTCCTCCACCGTTCCTCCACCGTTCCTGCACCGTTCCT
>NW_027605406.1:7500-16123 GCF_048128805.1 Centroberyx gerrardi | reverse complement strand
CACACCAGGTCTGGACTGTTTCCACCTCTTCATCTTTTTCTACACTCGTTTATTTCCTTCCTGCTGTTTTCTCTTGCGCTGCTGTCCAATCAGCAGCCTGCTTGATACAGCCGTTGTTTTGCTTTGATTTGATTGGCTGACGGTCACAGCGTACGGTGGCCAGCAGGGACAAAGTTAGAGAGCAGGTAAATGCAGCCTGACTCTGGCAGCCCGCGGTGACACTTATTGATTTATCTGCCAAAGATAAATGTAGCTGGTTTGCTGCTTGGCGGGAGACTCACACCTGATCACCATATGAAGAAGCTGCTGCTCCTGTAAAGTGATTGATCATCCTAAATTAAACTAAATGATGAGACTTCATAACGGACAGCGGGGAGCTTCCGTCCTCGCTTAATAAATGAGACACTTTTACAGCCTGGATCCTCTGGATCTGAAATTGAATAATGAACTCGAGGTGATAATTATTTAGTGAAATGCAGCGTTTGCCCCGCAGCCCGCCGGCCGCAGGAGGAGAGAGGACAGACGAGCTGTCAATCTCACTTCAGTCCAATAGCTGATGAGCAGCTGTGGGAGCTGGTGGGCGGGGCTTAGTGATTGGTCTGGTCCCAAACGAACAGCGTTAATTAACCCAGGCAGGTAAACAAGAGGGGGTGTCTAAATGGTGTGTGTGTGAGTGTGTGTGTGTGTGTGTGTGTGTGTGTGTAAGAGGGAGTTATTCCACCAAAATTAGTGCGAGGTCCCCCAGAAAGCTGCCTGTTAATTATCCAATTTAAACTGATGAAATTGAAACTTGAACCCCACAAATGAATTAATTAGCCTAATTGGTGCTGGCTGTGTGTGTGTGTGTGTGTGTGTGTGTGTGTGTCTTGCTCCAGTATTGTGTGTGTTGCCTACTTAAGACTGTGTTAATCAGCTGTACTGGATATACTGTATGCGTGGCTAAAATATTTCTGCATAAAAAAAACGACATATATCTATAATTAAATGTCTTGTTCTGCACTCAGCTGCTGTCGTTAGGAGAGACTCGTTAAGGCAACGAGCCGGTTCTCCTGCCCGTGTCAGCTGGCCCGAACCAGGCTCTTAGTGGCCCAGACCGACTGCTTGGTTATCTAGTCTGAACCTGAACCTGAGCTCATTAATAAGCCGCTGTGTGTCGACTTATATGAGACCCAATAGAGGCTCCATACTGACTCGTTAACAAAACATCTGAGAAGAAGAGTCTGAAACGAAGTCTTGGAGAGCTGGTGGAAGCTGGTGAACCTCTAATGAAAGCCATCATGGTGAAACCTCTTGTTGTTAATGCAGGAGAGTCTTGTTGTTTACTTTGTTGTTGTTTACTTTGTTGTTGCCTTCACCATCATTTTATAGACAGAACATCGACTGGCTGTTTAAGAACAACTCAGTTAACCTCAGTGGAAGCTATACTGACATATAACAAGCATACAGAACTAGAACTGGAACAGAACTAACAGAACTATAACAGAACTAACAGAACTGTAACAGAACTAACAGAACTAGAACTGGAACAGAACTAACAGAACTATAACAGAACTAACAGAACTGTAACAGAACTAACAGAACTAGAACTGGAACAGAACTAACAGAGCTGTAACAGAACTAACAGAACTAACAGAACTGTAACAGAACTGTAACAGAACTAACAGAACTGTAACAGAACTAACAGAACTAACAGAACTGTAACAGAACTAACAGAACTGTAACAGAACTGTAACAGAACTAACAGAACTAACAGAACTGTAACAGAACTAACAGAACTAACAGAACTGTAACAGAACTAACAGAACTAACAGAACTAACAGAACTGTAACAGAACTAACAGAACTAACAGAACTGTAACAGAACTAACAGAACTGTAACAGAACTAACAGAACTAACAGAACTGTAACAGAACTGTAACAGAACTAACAGAACTGTAACAGAACTAACAGAACTAACAGAACTGTAACAGAACTAACAGAACTAACAGAACTATAACAGAACTAACAGAACTATAACAGAACTAACAGAACTGTAACAGAACTGTAACAGAACTAACAGAACTATAACAGAACTAACAGAACTATAACAGAACTAACAGAACTAACAGAACTATAACAGAACTAACAGAACTATAACAGAACTAACAGAACTGTAACAGAACTGTAACAGAACTAACAGAACTAACAGAACTAACAGAACTGTAACAGAACTATAACAGAACTAACAGAACTAACAGAACTATAACAGAACTAACAGAACTAACAGAACTAACAGAACTAACAGAACTGTAACAGAACTATAACAGAACTAACAGAACTAACAGAACTATAACAGAACTAACAGAACTAACAGAACTAACAGAACTAACAGAACTGTAACAGAACTATAACAGAACTAACAGAACTAACAGAACTATAACAGAACTAACAGAACTATAACAGAACTAACAGAACTAACAGAACTGTAACAGAACTAACAGAACTGTAACAGAACTAACAGAACTATAACAGAACTAACAGAACTGTAACAGAACTAACAGAACTAACAGAACTATAACAGAACTAACAGAACTGTAACAGAACTAACAGAACTAACAGAACTGTAACAGAACTAACAGAACTGTAACAGAACTAACAGAACTAACAGAACTGTAACAGAACTAACAGAACTAACAGAACTATAACAGAACTAACAGAACTATAACAGAACTAACAGAACTAACAGAACTATAACAGAACTATAACAGAACTAACAGAACTGTAACAGAACTAACAGAACTATAACAGAACTAACAGAACTAACAGAACTATAACAGAACTATAACAGAACTAACAGAACTATAACAGAACTAACAGAACTAACAGAACTATAACAGAACTATAACAGAACTAACAGAACTATAACAGAACTAACAGAACTATAACAGAACTAACAGAACTGTAACAGAACTATAACAGAACTAACAGAACTAACAGAACTGTAACAGAACTATAACAGAACTAACAGAACTGTAACAGAACAGAACAGAACTGGAACAGAACTGGAAAAGAACAGAACAGAACTATAACAGAACTGGAACAGAACAGAACAGAACTATAACAGAACTGGAACAGAACTGGAAAAGAACAGAACAGAACAGAACAGAACTATAACAGAACTGGAACAGAACAGAACAGAACAGAACAGAACAGAACTGGAACAGAACAGAACAGAACAGAACAGAACTATAACAGAACTGGAACAGAACTGGAAAAGAACAGAACAGAACTATAACAGAACTGGAACAGAACAGAACAGAACTATAACAGAACTGGAACAGAACTGGAAAAGAACAGAACAGAACAGAACAGAACTATAACAGAACTGGAACAGAACAGAACAGAACAGAACAGAACAGAACAGAACTGGAACAGAACAGAACTATAACAGAACAGAACTATAACAGAACAGAACAGAACAGAACTGGAACAGAACAGAACTATAACAGAACTGGAACAGAACAGAACTATAACAGAACAGAACAGAACAGAACAGAACTATAACAGAACAGAACTATAACAGAACAGAACTATAACAGAACAGAACAGAACAGAACTATAACAGAACTGGAACAGAACAGAACAGAACAGAACAGAACAGAACAGAACTATAACAGAACTGGAACAGAACAGAACAGAACAGAACAGAACAGAACAGAACTATAACAGAACTGGAACAGAACAGAACAGAACAGAACAGAACAGAACAGAACTGGAACAGAACAGAACAGAACAGAACAGAACAGAACAGAACTATAACAGAACTGGAACAGAACAGAACAGAACAGAACAGAACAGAACTATAACAGAACTGGAACAGAACAGAACAGAACAGAACAGAACAGAACAGAACAGAACAGAACTGGAACAGAACAGAACAGAACAGAACAGAACAGAACTGGAACAGAACAGAACAGTTAGTATCTGTTAGTACCTCTCTCTCTCTCTCTCTCTCTCTCTCTCTCTCTCTCTCTCTCTCTCTTCCTTCAGTTCTTCTTCCATCATCATGGTTCTCGGCTCAGTTGTATGTGATGGCTTGTCGTCAGGCTGCTGTGACCTCTGACCTCTGACCTCCTTACTGTTGTTCCCTTGTAATGTTGGTGATGTAGGAACTGATTCTGCTGCTGATTACACACACACACACACACACACACACACACACACACTCTTCCTCTCTTCACACCCCAGTGAGACATGTCCTAATGAGGTGGAGGGGGGTGGGGGGTCAAAGGTCAGGCTCTGACTCTGTTGTCGGCAGGCAGTGACAGATTCCTGTCTGTGGTGAGGGTCAAAGGTCACCGGTGGCAGACAATCAGACAGACAGGTCCTGGTCTGGTTTCTTTTAGTCTGCAGGAGTTAGTTGGTTGTAGTTGGTAAATCAGAGTAAAAAACCTTCTTTCTTTCTTTCTTTCTTTCTTTCTTTCTTTTGTACCCTTCATGTCTTATTTCCAAACAGAACAGAATTAGAAAAGGCTTGTGTGTGTGTGTGTGTGTGTGTGTGTGTGTGTGTGTGTGTTTGTGTGTTTGAACTCTCTTCATATTTAATTATGCTGCTGTTTCTCTAATGGATGCTGCAGACTGACCAGATGCCACACACACACACACACACACACACACACACACACACACACTGTAGTCCTACTGTACTGACAGATGTAAACATCTGGAAAATATTCAAATATATTTTAAATCAGTGAGCAGCTGCATCTTTCTCTCTCTCTCTGTCTCTCTCTCTCTCTCTTTGTCTCTCTCTCTTCTCTGTCTCTCTCTCTCTCTCTCTGTCTCTCTCTCTCTCTCTGTCTCTCTCTCTCTCTTTGTCTCTCTCTCTCTTCTCTGTCTCTCTCTCTCTCTCTCTCTGTCTCTCTCTCTCTCTCTCTCCTACAGTGTGGACTGTAGCTCGCTCGTCCCAGTTTCCTCACATAACAGGCTCACACAGGCTTAATGAGGAGCCGCTAATTATCTGAATATCTAACATGAGAGTCTGAGCGTAGAACAACAACAACAAAACACACACAACACAACAACAACAACAACAACACACACAGCCACACAACACCCCCAGCAGTCTGTTGCAGCACCGAGCCACGTCTAAATGGGCTACAGATGTCCTGCTGGTTTTACTGGGAGAGCTGGTGTGGAGCTTTTGGGAGTGCACCCCCCCCCCCCCCCCTCCCCCCCCCTCCCACACACACACACACACACACACACACACACACCCCACACACACCAAAAAGAACTCCACCCCCCCTAACCAAATGGTTTCCTTTTGTGGTGAAACCCATTTGTTTCTCAATAGGCTTCTCAGACGGAGGCCAAAAGCCAGGTGAATATCCCCCCCCCCCCCCCCCCAACACCCCCCCTCCTCCTTTCTTCCTCCTTCAGTTGAAAGCACCCCCCCCCCCCCCCCCCCGTCTCTCTCTCTCTCTCTCTCTCTCTCTCTCTCTCTTTCTTCCTGTCAAGTCGAGTGGCTCCATTTGCATTTGGCTGCAATACCATTTCACTTAAAAGAGAAGAGAGAAAGGAAGAGGAGGAGGAGAGACAGGAGCGACGGGCCACTCCCTCCTCCTCCTCTTCCTCCTCTTTCTGCTCTTCCTCCTCCTCTTCCTCCTCTCTCTCTCCTCTCCTCTCCTATTCGATCGCCCAAGGTCTCCTCTCCATCTCTTTCATGTTGTGTAGAGGAAGAGGAGTGGGATGATGCTGTTGTGTGTGTGTGTGTGTGTGTGTGTGTGTGTGTGTGTGTGTGTTCATGGTGAACCTGTGACCTTTCTGTTACAGGACGATAGCAGCAAATATAAATCATCTGCAGTGATCATCATCAGCCAAACAACCAATAGAAACACAAATCAATTATATCTAAAGTCTTCATCATCCTGTAGCTTCCATCAGCTTCATGCTGCTGACTGCAGTTCAGCCCGGAGGCCCGGGAGACAGGACAGGAACCAGGATGTAGTTTGACAGTAAAAGCACATCGTATGAAGCAGGACCCTCAGATGAGTCTTAAGTTTTGATTTAAAACCAGCGAGAGAGTCTGAGGGCCTTAATCGCTCCCGGGAGCCGATTCCACGGACGAGCCGAGCGCGGGACAGGACGTCCCACATGTCCCGGGCGTCCCAGCTGTGACCTCAGAGTCCAGGAGACGACTGGGGCTGAACTTTAATATGCAGATACAGTACAGGACAGAGGTGAACCCACGCTAACTGTCCCACATGTTGACTGAGCTCAGCTGAACACAGCGCCTCCTGTTAGCATAAACAGCCAGCAGTCCTCCCAAACTGTCCTGACACTGAGCACCATTAGCATTAGCATCGCTAACGGCAGCAGCATGCAGAGAGCTAACAATGGCAGCATTAGCATCGCTAAGCTACACAACGACAACAACAACAGAGAGCCTTAATATGAATGTTTCTGGCTGAGCGCTGGAGACGCCATCTTCAGGACACACACACACACACACACACACACCTACACACACACACACACACACACACACCCACACACACACACACACACACACACACACACACACACACACACACACGGCCCTCTGCCTGTTCTGTCCTCCTCTGTCTATATTTAGCGGCTGTTCGATCCCTGCAGCGTGTTGAACAGTCGATAAAATCAGCCGCTCAGCGTCTGACATCGTGTCTGAACCTGATCCCCCCCCCCCCGCGCCCCCCCGGCAGGAAGCGGCTGCTTCCTCATGTCCGATGTAAAGATGAAAAACGACCAGACGCTCCTCTAAAGCTCCTTCAGTCGGAGCCATGTTTCATCCTGCCGGAACATTACAGTTTACATTCAGATCGTTTTTCTGACTCAGGATCAGTTTGACTCACAGATCAGCAACCGGCAGGGAGGGAGGAGGTCAGAGGTCACGAGCAGAGAGACTCGAGAATGATCCTGATGATAGAGAAGTGAAGGGAAAGACAAAAGAGAGAATAATCTTATATCTTCATTCATATTTTCTAACTTATCTCAACATATAGGCCTATTTGTGTTTATTTATTTATCTTAAATCTGTTTATTTCTTATCTCATAACTTGTCTTTTTATTTATTTTCTCATTATCATTAGAGCTTATTTTATATCTTACAACTTCTTTACCTTTATTTTCTTCTTTTTAATCTTCTGTCTTCTCCCTCCTCAGCTGATGAGCCGTCAGCCTGCAGCTTTATAATAACTGTAATAATACTTTCATAAATGATTAGTTTGTCCCGTCCTGATGTGCTGCAGCAGCCTCAGTCCGGCTCACTGTGTTTGGATCAGTCAGACGGGAATTTAACCCACAACCTCACTGGATTTAATTTTGTGTATTTCAGGGGTCATGATGGACAAGGAGAGGAGTGTGTGTGTGTGTGTGTGTGTGTGTGTGTGTGTGTTGCAACATCCACACTGCACAGCTACACCTTCACACCTTGTTTGGTTACTGCCCAGATAGCACACATACGTCTTGCCGACGTCGGCCCGATGGAGAGCGTTCGAGACGTTGGCATTTGGTGGAAAATGTCCTCCACACGATGTTTGGACGATGATGCACCGCCCGGCCGCTCTAGCCTCTGTTAACTACGACCTTTATTTATTTAGGCCGGATCTTTCAGACAGCAAATATTTCACTATCCATGACCGATCTGAAATTTCACTTACCAAATGAACATGTTACTTTCGCAGCCTTCCTGGTCAGAGCTTCCCGCCCGGCCCTGGGGGAGCAGACAGAAAATCGGCTTTTCTTCATGCAGTAACGAAGCTTGAAACCTTTTCCTTGTGGCTGTTGTTTTACTGCCGTAACACATACAGTTTAACACAATTTCTCCTAACCCACGTTTCTAGCTGCGTACATCTCCCGGAACCGCTACACAACACTTCACTTCCCAGAATCCCCCACAATGCCATGCTCTTAAAGAGACAGGCTAGACCTGTAACAATGTATAAACATCCAATTTGATGGGAATATAAGGAGACAATGAAGAACAATATGCTTGACCACCAACAATAGCTACTTGATTTTGTGTGTGGGTATAATGAAGAGACACGATTAAAGTTAATGACAAGTTTAATATCAGACTGGATATGTTGAAGCCATCAAGCTCTTAAAGGAACTCCAGCACAGAAAAGAGAGAATAAGGAACAGAGAAACAGAAAATAAACATCACATTAACAAGAGGAATGCGTACAGGTTGGCAGGTCTGGAGACAGAATGAGGCATACAGCCTGCGAGAGGGAGAAAAAACTAAACACATGAGCACATCGCTTCAGAAACACTGGTGAACTGGAGCCAGCTTGTTCAGTTGACTAGTCAGGATCTGTGAAACATCATTCTAACACACGGCCCTTTTATTGATAAGCTAAGCCGCACAGCTTCGCTGGTTTGTGTGAGCAGGAACACACAACTCGTCTGGACGTCACACGGTTGTTCCAGGACTTACTCCGACTGCATCTGCCCCCCCGACACTGTTTTCCTCCCAGGAGAGACGGATCTGTGCGCCTCGCCTCGGCAGCCGTACGGTCCCCGACCTGCGTTAACATCTCCATGTCACATAAGCAAAGAAAACTGTCCAGTTTAGTGGCGATCTTGGTTTTGGCACAGTGAGT
>NW_027605406.1:0-2500 GCF_048128805.1 Centroberyx gerrardi | reverse complement strand
TAACATGGAGGCTGTTCCTCTGATGGAGCAGCGGAGGAGGAGGAGGATGGGAGGAGGAGGATGGGAGGAGGAGGAGGAGGAGGAGGAGGATGGGAGGAGGAGGAGGAGGAGGAGGATGGGAGAAGGAGGAGGAGGAGGAGGAGGATGGGAGAAGGAGGAGGAGGAGGAGGAGGATGGGAGAAGGAGGAGGAGGAGGAGGATGGGAGAAGGAGGAGGAGGAGGAGGGTGAGGATGGGAGAAGGAGGAGGAGGAGGAGGATGGGAGAAGGAGGAGGAGGAGGAGGAGGATGGGAGAAGGAGGAGGAGGAGGAGGATGGGAGAAGGAGGAGGAGGAGGAGGGTGAGGATGGGAGAAGGAGGAGGAGGAGGAGGATGGGAGAAGGAGGAGGAGGAGGAGGATGGGAGAAGGAGGAGGAGGAGGATGGGAGAAGGAGGAGGATGGGAGAAGGAGGAGGAGGAGGAGGATGGGAGAAGGAGGAGGAGGAGGAGGGTGAGGATGGGAGGAGGAGGAGGAGGAGGAGGAGGAGGAGGAGGATGGGAGAAGGAGGAGGATGGGAGAAGGAGGAGGAGGAGGAGGATGGGAGAAGGAGGAGGAGGAGGAGGGTGAGGATGGGAGGAGGAGGAGGATGGGAGAAGGAGGAGGAGGAGGAGGATGGGAGAAGGAGGAGGAGGAGGAGGAGGATGGGAGAAGGAGGAGGAGGAGGAGGATGGGAGAAGGAGGAGGAGGAGGAGGAGGATGGGAGAAGGAGGAGGAGGAAGAGGATGGGAGAAGGAGGAGGAGGAGGAGGGTGAGGATGGGAGGAGGAGGAGGAGGAGGAGGAGGAGGATGGGAGAAGGAGGAGGATGGGAGAAGGAGGAGGAGGAGGAGGATGGGAGAAGGAGGAGGATGGGAGGAGGAGGAGGAGGAGGAGGGTGAGGATGGGAGGAGGAGGAGGAGGAGGAGGAGGAGGGACTCTGCAGTGAGAGTGAGAGTGAGCTGTCAGATTATAAAGACCGTCTCATTGACTTGTCTGAATGTGATTGGTGATTGAGAGTCAGCTGGTACTGATCAGCTGGAGAGTTGTTTGGATGAAACAGCTGATAGCCGATCAGCTGGGCGCTCAGTCCGCTTCAGTTCCTCACAAACCTGTTGATGTGGTTTAGCTCAGACCGGCGGAGCCAGACAGTTTTCTTTGGGGTGTCCAGGCTGGGTCCAGGATTTACTTTGGGGTGTCCAGGCTGGGTCCAGGATTTACTTTGGGGTGTCCAGGCTGGGTCCAGGATTTACTTTGGAGTGTCCAGGCTGGGTCCAGGATTTACTTTGGGGTGGCACAGAAATCGGTGTCTTGTTCATTTTTTTTCTGCGTAGCGCGGCGACGTATCCAAATAGTCACTATTTTGGGTCACTCACCCTTTCATTCTCTCACTCAGGCAACAGTGGCCGCTAAATGAGCACCAGGCTTATAGTGCACCAGCAGGAATCATAACGGACTTCAATCTGGAGCGCCAGTTTCGGCGTCTGGTCTATTTTCTCTGCGTGCTGCGGCGCATATTTCACAGGAAAACACCATAGAAAACACTATAGATGGTCATATCTACATTATATCACCACAGAAGCACAAATATATTAAATGATCAACTTACCAGGGTCTTCGCTGTTGTTGTTGATGAATCCATCTGCACTGATGCAAGTTTTTCCAGTTTGAAACCTGGGAGCAGACGGCCCAGCGAGTGACAGCGTTCGTCCAATCAGGTGCAGCAAGGAACTAACATGGAAGCACGCCGATCAAGCGTCCAATACTGGGAAGCAGCGCGATCCCTCGCGTGACATGATGCCCTGTGAAGACGCAGCATCAGGCTACAGGCGGGGGGGGGGGGGGGGGGGGGCAGAGCTGCTGCGGCAGGGCAGGAATGGTCCCGCACAGGGGAAAACATTAGTGACGCGGTGCTTGGGGGGCCAATGGGGTGGCCAGGATTCAGCGTAAGGTGGCCACGGCCACCCCCAGCCACCCAGAGGTCAGAGGTCAGAGGTCAGAGGTCAGGCTCTGTGCAGAAACAGAATTATAACCTGCTTCTTTAAACCAGACTAAACCATTTCCCAGTCTTTCCATGTTGCTGTGTGTGTGTGTGTGTGTGTGTGTGTGTGTCTGTGTGTGTGTGTGTTGCAGGTCACAGTGACTTTCAGCCCGAACACACAGAAACACTAGATCACATCCATTCGAACTGGACCGCATCCAGATATTGATATCTATATCTAAATACTTATAGATCTATATATAACTGTGACAGGACGCAGTGCAGCCGCACGCCTCCATCTGCTGCCTGCAGCTCTGTTCTGATCTGATGAAGAGTCATGTGACTCATCTGCACATCCTCATCTGACTGGACACAGTGTCTGCTATCTGTAGATCTATACATCTACACAAATATAGATCTATAGATCTATAGATCTATACATCTACACAAATATAGATCTATAGATCTATAGATCTATAGATCTATACATCTACACAAATATAGATC
>NW_027605405.1:0-16231 GCF_048128805.1 Centroberyx gerrardi | reverse complement strand
CGGCAGTTTGAGAGTGGAATACAGTGTTTTTCCTGATATGTTGAATGCTGCGGTACCAGTGAATGCAATCAGTAACACTGTGGGCATCGATATGTCTGTTTCTTCACAGAGTCGGGGGAGTTCACACAGTATCTTAGTGGCCTCAGCATAGATGCATTTGATGAGATGTGACCTGCCACAGCCGGCGCCTCCAGTGATGAAATAGAAGAACTGGTCAGGATTTTGGCCCCACACGCGCTTTGTGCACCAATCACGGACTGTGTAAAATATAGAGGCCTGTGTCTGGTTCAGGTTTTGATACATCGAGTGGATGACTTTATTGTTTATTTTGGGGCCTTCCACTGTTGGTACTGTTCCTCCTCTTTCATCTGAGCGAGTGCTGTAGTCTGGAATATCATCTTGTTCATTTTGTTCATCAGGGTGTACTTGCTCTTGTTCTGCAATACATTCCAACCGAACTAGATCAATTTCAGGTGCAAAAGTGGACCATGCATCCTCAAAAGGGCCATTCTGTTCAAACTCCTTAACGGCTCTCTCTACCTCTTCTTCATGTTGCTCATATTGTGCTCTGTTTTCATTCACAATTTCGTACACAGAGTGGATGTACTCAGTTCCTGGTAGTTTCACACAGGCACTTTTGTAAAATGCTTCATATGTTGGGAATCTCTTGGTTTTCAGCTGTGAGTCAGAGCGGTTAGGGAGATACAATTTGAGTAGCCTGCCATAGTGTTTCTCTGGATCTCTTTCCTGGGAAAAGCGGACATATCTGATAAGTGCAGGTTTCCCTACTGTTGGTTTTTGAATGTGTCCCGCGTCATTGAGTAGAGGCACAACATTCTTCCCATTCTTTTGCCTGCCATAGACAACTCTACAACCTGAAGCAAAGTCTGCCAGACACATAGTTTCAAATTCAGGTGTTTCTGGTCTTGCCCTGTATTTCTCTGGTAATCCTGTCATCCACACATCCAGTGACTCTGGTGTCTTGTTCTCCAGTGCACTCATGGGAAGACTCATTTTCAGGGCATTGTCATCTGTCTGTATAAACACAACGTTGCGGGAGCTTTTTTTCAGTGGCAGGCTGCACGTTCGGGCCACAGACTCTTGAGCGCTAACTTGTCTATGTTTAGAGTAAGCCTGCATAATTTGCTTCATTTCCTCCTGCTGAGTTACATCTGTTTGCCTGACATCTTGGATTATTGCCTTTAGATATTCACTCATGTCGTGTTCGGGTTTGGATATGTACGACAACATGTACATAACGCATCTGTAGTGGTCGAGAATGTACTGGATATCCATGTTGGCATTCCAGGCTCTCAGTAGATCTGCGTTGTATCCATTCACCCAACAGTCTTTTGGATCTCGCTTCATGATAATCACACTCGACTTGGTCATTGCCTCAGCGCATTGCTTGTATTCCTCCAAGCTCAAATTACATTGGGCTAACAGCTCTGATAGACTGTCGAAAGAGACGTTAGGGTCGTTGAGCAGATCCAACACTGGTTTGAGTTTCAATTTGGCTGCCTGTGTGTCTGAATCATTGTTGTTTGACTCTTTTGGAACTGAGGTGTCTGCTTCATCCATGTTTGCTGACCTTGGGCGAGTTATCTTTGTCTGTGGCATAGGTGGCTTTGGAAAACCAAAACGGCAGAGTTTAGAGCCTTTCCTGCATGAAGTGGAATGATTTCTGCTGTGCGTCTGAACCTCCGTAACTATGCTGTACAGCTCAGGGTCTTTGATTGTATCTGGCAGCTGGCATGTTATGTAGCGATCGACAAAGGCACACACGGTTGCATCAGAGTACCTCACCAATGGGCTGTGCCTCTGACATGAGCAGATCTCTCATTAACGCATCGACACGTTTCTCAAACATGCGCATGACTGTGACAGGGTTGCTTCGTAGTATGTCACATTTTGTAGTCCAGTCAAGCTCTGAAAATTCCACCTGTTCACCTTGTTGTGCTTTTATTGCTGTTATAACCTCTGGCCATCTCATCTCTGCAGCACTGAATGTACAGAAGAAAGTAGGCTTCCCCAACTGTCTGATCATGGCGAGCAGATCTTTTAGCGTTTTGTCCCAGTATGCTGGAGTCCCTCTCAGAGGCTGCATGAATCTTGTTGCATCCTTATTGTGTACCAGTTTCTCAATCTCACGCTTATCCCGCAATAGGCTGTTAGATATTTTGCGGCCATCTTTGGTTTTAGCTTTCCCTTTTCTTAACTGTATTGACATACTAGATGTGACCATGTGTATCTCTGTGACAAACTGTGCAAAGAAGAGGTAGGTTTGTTCTCTCGCAAAACGAGTATCCACAGAAAACAGCCTTGCATTGAAGTACATGCTTGGAGATATTTTTATCTGTCTGACCTCATCGAGTGTGTTATTTCCAGTAGGGAACTGAACAGGGAAAGCCATTGCTTCTAGTTTTGGTGTTTTAAAAAAGCTGACTGGCCTTTTTCCTTCGGCAGGGGCGATACTGAATATTCCTTCACCATATGATAGAATATCCTGTCCAATATCAGTTGGTTGCAGGCAAGTGTCAAGGGCAAGACCAGGTCTCAGATCATCTTTCTCCTCCTCTGAGTTAGGTGACTGCTCATTTTGTCCATCACTTTCATTTCTAAGTGTTGCATCTGTGTTCTGCTCAAGTACGTTATCATTATCAACCTCCATCACATCACTTTGGGAATCTGATGTACTAGTTTGTTCATGCTGTGCATCATTTTCTCCTACAGGTGGCAAGTGGTGTTGTGTTCCTTTTTGATTTGCCAACCATGCTCTTGTTCCATTGTTAAATCACTACCATCACAGTTGTCAACATCCATTAACTCAGAGTCATTATATGACACAGCCATGGCATTTTGTGATGCACCATTTTCATCAGAGGGCATGTTTACACTTTCAAATGACACTGGCAAGAAATCATATGGGGCTTCATCAGCATGAATTTGGAACAACATGTGAATTCTTTCAATCATATCACTCAGATGTGTAAAAGTGAGCATCACAGCAGTTCCGTTACCAGGGTCACGCAAACCATCAGCAGTTCTAGAGTGAGAATCAAAGAAACCAAATCTTCCTGATCTGTCACGAAACACAGCAATGCACTCAGGAGATACAATAAGCAATGCATGGTGGACCTCTGATGACAGACACTCAAGTCTTGTGGAAAGATCAAGCCACCAACTCTCCCAGTCAGCACGCAAAGCTTTGGCTCTCAGGTATCCCATCATCACTGGAGACTTGATCACTGTGTATTCATCTCTCTCAGTTTGAACAGTCTGTGGCAGTTCTTCCATGGTCAAGTGGTTGTCTCTAAACTTCTCCTCTGCAATGAGCTTTTGTTTGACATCAGTATAGAGAGAATCACCACGCTTTAGTATGTTGTCAAGATCAGCACTGCTTAACTCTGCTTCCTCATTATGGTGGGCCAAAAATGTGAGAGCCATACATGTGCATTGATGATTTCTTGAAAACTCCTTATAGTCCTTGTGAGCCTGACAGTGAGATGCCTGCACAGAGATAACACCGGGTGCGATGGATACTTGTGCCCCTGTCACTTCAACGTCATCAATTTGGTCATGTGTCATGTTGTCAACATGAAAGACAGCATTATTGTTGATGGTTATGTCTTTGTATTCAGAGTGAGTCTCTTTCAGTTTTGATAGGCCAGCAAGGACATTTTTCATGTTCACTGTCTGAAATTGCTGGTATGATTTATAACTCAGGCGTCTTTTCAATTTCACTTTCAAGAGCTGGGAGGTGCTGTGAGATCTTGGTAAGCTGGTCACTGTTGTTTCCACCTCCGATGGTACGCACACCATAGCACCGTGTATAGCTCTCTGTTTCCCTTTTGCAAGTGTCACAATCTTTGAAAAGGGCAACATTTTTGCCAGGAGTTGTCTTTCCAGTATGTTTAAATCACGCAGCTCTGATGGAATTGGTGACAGCGCTAACTTGTTGGCTACTGCTATTGTTGGCATACGTCCTGACTTGAGATTCTCATGACAGCTATGACAGATCCATTCTGTTCTCCTCTCAGGAATGCAGCATTGTTCGAGGCCTGCACATGTTTCATTGCATACATGAACATAGGTACCAGTCAGGCAAGCAGGAATGATAGCGGGGTTCTTTATGTATGCTGCACGGTTGCATTGTTTCACTTGATCAGGAAACAGCACTCTATGACACACTGTACACACACACGTCGGGGCACGTTGTATAGCCTGCTTGAAAGATGATATAGCCAGCTGTATCAGCCTGCTTTGCATTTCATTGGGTCGATTATTGGTTGTAACGAGTTGCTGAAGTCTGGCACCAAAAGTTGCCTTGTCTATATTTTCTCTTTATGCGTTGGGCACAGCGCAATTTGTGAAGCATCCTGAAAGCTGGTTCACTGGCATACCTGTTTTTTGTGTGAAGTGCACAGCGTTTTACATGGTGTGATCTGAACTTTGGATCATTTATATATCTGTTTAGTAGAGACTGTTTTTGTTTCTTTCTGTACACTTGGTCATTTGCATATCGTTCTGTTATATAAGACATTTGTTTTGTGCGAAATACTTCATCTTGATTGTATCGTGTAGTGATATATGATTTCCTTTTCATCCGAAATTTTTCATCTTGATTGTATCGTGTAGTGAAACAGGATTTCCGTTTTGTCCGAAATTCTTCATCTTGATTGTATCGTGTAGTGAAATAGGATTTCCATTTTGTCCGAAATTCTTCATCTTGATTGTATCGTGTAGTGAAACAGGATTTCCGTTTTGTCAGAAATTCTTCATCTTGATTGTATCGTGTAGTGATATAGGATTTCCGTTTCATCCGAAATTTTTCATCTTGATTGTATCGTGTACTGATATTACTTATTTTCTTTGCACGGTATTCAAAGTCATTTGAATAATTTAATGACAGTTTTTTATTCATCCTGAACAGTAGAGACTTTGAATATTTGTTCTTATCATGCAGCCTCTTTTTTGCCTTTCTGTTTTCATAGCTTGAAGCTTTTTCACTTTTTCTCTTTGCTACAGCTCTTTGAATTTTCTTTTTCCGTTGCCCTTTGGTCATTTTTTTTAAATTACTGGATGCATGTAGCTCAAATTGCTTGCCATATGAAGTCTTTCCTTGTTGTTGGTTTGATAATTTTGCATCATTACCGGTCTGTGTTTCAACTTGCTGAACAGAAAGTGTGACCTCTGCCGTTTCAGCACATGCAGCTGGATCAGGGATGTGTGCAGCAGGATCTGCTTGGTGTGGAACATCATTTACAGATACATCTACCCTCTGAAATGAGACGGGCATGAAATTATATTGCTTATCAGGAGACACCCAGTCAAACATCATATGTAATCTCTCAATTAGGGCTGCAGCTATCGATTATTTTAGTAATCGAGTATTCTACCGATTATTCCATCGATTAATCGAGTAATCGGATAAGAAATACTTTTGCTTTATTAAAGAGCAATAGTAAATATACAAAAGAGAAAAGCTGTCCGCACGAAGCTGTCCATACGACACTGTGATTTACTGAAAACGAGGTGAAATAATAATTATTATTGATATTTATTACTAGGCCTAAATATCATACAAGTTCATAAGACTGGCTAATGTACATTTATTTACTATGTTGAAGGGTTGCCCTACACCTGCTGACCCTACTCACTGCAATCAAACTAAACTGAATATACCTGCTGTATTGGACTGGTGCATTTTAGGCTCCAATTGCTACTTACACCACCTGATATTTTGCTTTCTGGGGTATTTTATGCATCACTGTGAGGGGAGTAGGTGTGTGTGTGTGTGTGTGTATGTGTGTGACTATCATAATAATAACATGAATGAAGCTCAGGCTTTCACAAATTGACTGCAGCATTTTATTTTCTGTGGTTATTTTCTTGAGCAAAACTTAGCTAACTTAGGGACATCATAACTAGCCACCATATTGATTTACGTTCTTAACTAGCCATTACATATAGCCATAATTAACGTGCATTCTTTACTAGCCTTCATCTCATCCCGTTTTAATATTAAGTGCTGACTCCGCCCACCGGGGCCAGTTTCGGCGTACGCCGGTAGAAATTACAAGTGGACCATATCCTACAGTCCCTGCTCTCAGCGGAGGGAAGGAGCTACGCTGTGTGTGGGAAGCGCTGTGATCGTCAGACCCCTCTGGATTAGACAAGCAAGTAGAGAAAACCGGCATCAGCCGAACCAATTTATTGCCAAATGCTTTGGGATTCAACACATTAACATTGCTTCCCATGGTCAGAAAAAGTCGGCAGATTTGTCGCTAGTCGCTTTTGAGAAATAAAGTCGCCAGGGGGGTCTGAAAAGTCGCTAAGTCTAGCGACAAAGTCGCCAAGTTGGCAACACTGGATCCGAAACTTTGGACACTTTCTGTCGTTTTCTCTGGCCTGTCTCTTCTCTTCGCCCCTCGCTATTTTCTCTCTCTTTCTCCAGCGCGTTGTGCAACAGTAATAATCATCCGTGCGAAACACTGAGTGTGTATATAGTTATATGGATTAAACGAAGCTTCGATGCAAAGAATTTGCATCGATGATTTTTAGTAATCGAGTTACTCGAGTTTCTCGAGGAATCGTTTCAGCCCTACTCTCAAATCTCAAACTTTTGAAAGACAGCATTAAAGCTTTGCCTCCAGAGTGTTCCATCAGTATCAGTCCATCAGCTGACCTGGAGTGTGGGTCAAAGATGCCATATCTTCCAGAGGTGTCTCTGAATACAGCAATGGTGGTCCCAGATAATGTAAGCAATGCTTGATTGACATCGGTTGAGAGACACTGAAGTCTTGTTGCAAGGTTTGGGTACAGCGCTTCCATTTCTGCACAAGGGGCAGTAGCAGTGAAGAAACCATGCATTACATCTGCTTTGATGACATCGTACTCATGGTTATTGCACATAGCCCAGCATGGGAGCTCATCAAAGGCCAAACGTCTCTCCTTAAATCTGTTCTCTATCTCGAGCATTGCCCTGACACTAGTGTACACAGCATCGCCTTCCTCCAGTATGCAATCAAGATCAGGGCTTTGGAGCTGCTCATTTTCATTGTGATGGACAAGAAATGTGAGAGAATTACAAGCGCACTGAGCATTTCTGGAGTACTCATTATATCTAGCATCAGCCTGGCAGTGGGAGGCTCTGACATACATCACATCTGGCTGGCTGGCTGTGACCTGTACAGGGGCTGTGTGACCAGACTCTGCTGTGTGTGTCTGCTGACTGGGTACACCAACTTCTAAGCTCAGCTTCCTCCAACGCTGTTTTGATGCTTCTGATCTTTTCCCTCGCCTTGGCATGGTTATCCCGAGTTCAGCAGTTTTTCCCCAAAGAAAATAAGCTTGTTGCAAAGTATTTACTCTTTATTACACTATTGGACACAGATAAAATGTACCTTTGTTCCCTATAGGATCAATAAGTGATGAAAATGTGTACAAAAGTGACAAACACTGCTATAGAAATGCAATCAGCGTAAATCTAACAGGAATAAATGTAAATATTTTCTGTAAATTTACTTATATTCCAAATTTAAGGTGCAAGTGTTAATACCACTATACAATGAACACTACTGTAAGAACTGGGTGATATGACAGTTTTTTTTTAATAGTTTTTTTCACTCAAACAGTATTTCTCACTCACTTCAATGTTCTACACAGGTCAATATAAAAGTTCAAATGTCCACTTAGGTTGTTGATTCTCTTTTGATACCTTATACAATGTAGCTGTAAATTGGCAGATATGGCTATTGACAACTGAAATTGAGACTATATTTATCAGCTACAATCAGTAATAGGATGTAGCCTACTCTTGTATTTGGAAGCAGCAAACACTTATTTCCACTATATTTACAAAATATGTTTGCAATAGAATTCAGACAGCTACAGACAGGTCTAAGGAATTACCTGACCTTACTCAATATTTAGATGTTACGTCTTTAAATATACACTGGTAGAGAACGGTATGTATTGCAGTAAATGCAATTCAGAGATAGAAATGTCAGTAAGTGCGATCTCAATACAGAAATATGAAGAATGATCTGTATCAGCTTATCTATTAATTGTTCTGTCTCCAAAAGAACTGAAAATAATGTAATAACTCCTTTTCAGTGTAATGTCAGTCAAATTTGAGTTCTGAGACGACTCAACTCAATTGCCTGGTAATCAGTAATAGAATGTACTTTTGAAATATTACAAGCAGCAGGCTATTTCTACTTGTTTAATTTGAATGTAATTCAGTAAACACAAATCTAAATCAAATCAATGTAATATGTAAGTGTTGTGTATATAACTGGTATCCGTCTAAAATACACACAGTAGATAGCAACAGATGTAAATAAATGTGTATCAAGAGTTCTGTATCAATAAACTATTAAAATTTGTCTAATTTCTTATGTCAAATGCAACAGATCAGTTGATTTTAATTCAGTGTAAACAAATTCAATTCAGCTCACTCAGTTGAGCATGAAGTATTAGGGAAAAGTCTAAACAAATATGAGTGCTTTCAGCATCAGTATTCTACCACCTGTTTACCATTCACCAGTCAGGTACGTTGTTCTGCTGACAGGATACGGCTGCTTCAGATGTGTCGAGTTTCTTCTCCTTGGCAACTTTTAATAAACACTTTGATATGGCTATTCAGATCAAACAAATGGATTCTACTCAGACTGTTATTAGCGTGGATCTGCAACAATCAGAATTAACTTATGTATAAAATTCTCAATAGTTTAAATATAATTCAGTACACACAAGTCTAAAGAACTCTAAACAGTCTAAACAATTAAATATATGTAGTTAACTCAGTTCAATATTCTTTCTATTCAGATTCAATATTAAAGTACTCAGTAGTTCTGTAGTCTATGAATAGCAATTCTTTAAATTCTGTCTGGATACAGATTAGTGCTTTTCAAATCCTGCCAAATGCAGTGGGAGCACAGTTAGCAACAGAGAGAGTGTGAAAGAGAGAGAGAGAGAGAGAGAGAGCAAACGAATTCAGAGAGAGACAATTCGGTGTAATGGGGTGTGAGTGCAATCAGACAATGCAATCAATATAGTGAACACCAAAGCAATGTATCAAAAGGTGCAAATCTCAAAATCGTTTTTCAAAGCAGTTTCTCAAAGCAGAATCTCAAATTGTGTCACACAATGGTAGAATGTCATCCAAAATTAGATAGAGTGGGATAGACTAGAGGAGAGAAAGATAGAATAATCCAAAATTTAGATAGAGCAGTATAAGGGACAGAAAGAGAAGAAAATCCAAAAAAAGACAGAGCGGTGTAGACTAGAGGGATAGAAAGATGGAACGTGTATAGAGGTGCAACTGGAACCAGCGGCAGCAGCAGCAGCACACCTGTAAGACAAGAAGAAAAAATTCATAAGACACGGTTGTTGAGTAAAATAATTGAAATTAACAAACCAGTACCTGTAACACTTGTTCATAGATGCACGGCTAAAAACAATGTTGTTCTCCTTGAACAAGGGTAAACTGTACGATTAGATGCCTGTCAGCTTACATCCAGTTTGGGTTAATGCTGTACTGATGTTTGAAAAGGTTTACAATGTCAACTGTGCAATGAACATGAAACAGACATAGCCTACTGTGGTGTACAGACCTGTCAGAAACAAATCAGAACAAGTTAATATGCACATCTGTCATGTATCTCTATAGCCCTACAGCCTATTTACAGTAATTAGGCAAGGTTTACAATTAGGAGTGAGCGTAGTCTTACAAACCAACTACAGCATCCACTGTGGACAATGGGCTCTTTATATGCTTGTCAGATTACTCTAAAATTGTATTAGGAAAACTGTGGATAATTTCATAAAATATTGTGTTATGTTCCACTGACCTTATTTTGACTGTAGACTAATAGAAAGACACAGAATAAAATCACTGAAAACAAATTCTGAATTGCCACATGTTTTTTCTTGTTGTATTTGCTGAGTATTGATTGAAATTTGTTCAATGAGCAATACCACTTAAATGTTTGCACTGCACACACTCAAGAGTCCAAGTTTTAAGGCAGTTGCTTAAAGATTTTGGTCAACTCCCTTGACTTTTTGCACACTTTGTTATGACAAAATATATATATTTGGGATTCTTGTGTTTGAGTACTGTCCACTATACACTCTAAAATACTATTACTACATTAGAATATACAAACTATTGCAGTGATACTACAGGTGCTGAAATCCCTATTTTCTAAGAATTTGTTTTGGTACTTTGCTTTGGTACTGTAAAAAGTGTGAACTTGCTGATGAGGGTAGCTCAGGACAAATCGACAATCTCTGTGAGAGTGAGAAAGAGAGAGATGGGTTAGACAAAAGCAGCTGATCAGAGCAAATTGCCACAGCAACATCACAGCAGGGACACAACTATCCATACAGCGTGGCTTGTTGTGTGTTAAGGTCCAACATTAACAGTTAGACATACAGTATATACTCTCCCTCCTCCTCACCATTACAATATCAAAGGGCTTCTTAGCAGCCACATTATGAAACAAATTAAATCAACAGCGGCACTGGTTTGACCTTTGACCCCTGTGTGAACGGGGAAAAATGCCCACAAAACCTGAGTAAGGAAAAAAAAAAAGGGAGAAACCTTGGGAAGGCTACACAAAGCAGGATGTGAGAGAGTGGGCAGACTGAAATCAATAGAATAAACCCAAAACTGCCCTGCAGCACAAAGATCACATGTGTGAATCATAACATGAGTGGCAACCTAAAATTAACTCACCTTGAGGATGTGATCACCAGAAATGAAATCTGTGAACAAAGGAGGAGGAAAAAAAAACACTTAACTTTACCACTAAGCAGTCACAAACAAAAACAAAAACACCTAAGCAATTCAGAAAAAGTATAATTGTCATAGTAAAAACCACCATCAAAACACATAATGACATATTAAAATACTACATTAGAATATACAAACTATTGCAGTGAGAGTATAGGTGCTGAAATCCCTATTTATTCTAAGGATATATTTGGGTACTGCACTGTAACCAGCAGTATTTAATGTTGAAGGTAAAATGTAGAGAATGTTCCTGTTCACTTGATTGGAACTACTTTAAAACACACGTGAACACACTGCATACTCACACACAGAGCAGGAGTCTCAGCAACGGCAATCTGTAAATACAGGGTAAATACAAGAGCAATGAGACATTGACACACCCCAGAGCTGTCAGAAGACAAAGCTGTTGAAAAGAGGCAAAATTACTGTAAAGCATGAACATTCATAACTCAAAAACTACAAATCCTATCACTCAAATATTTACACATAAGAAAGCAGTGTGCTGGAAGATATAACCACCACAACTGCATTGCAAAGAAAATTGAGGGGATGAAATACGAACATGTATGCAGGCATAGATTTTTGCCCTGTTTTAAATGGTATTGCAAGGGATTTACAAGGCAATGTAAATCCCTTGTAAAGTGATAGACATATGCTAAGAGGTTATTGATTAGTTCATGAATTTACCACTAAGCAGTCACAAAAAACACCTAAGTAATTCAGAAAAAAAGTACAATTGTCATAGTAAAAACCACCATCAAAACACATGACATATCAAAATACTACATTACAATATACAAACTATTGCAGTGAGACTATAGGTGATGAAATCCCCATTTATTCGAAGCATATATTTGGGTACTGCACTGTAACCACAAGTATTTCATGTTGAAGGTAAAAAGTAGCGAATGTTTCTGTTCACTTGATTGGAGCTACTTTAAAACACACATGAACACATCCTCACCCACAAAGCAGGAGTCTCAGCAAGGGCAATCTGTAAATACAGGGCAAATACAAGAGCAATGAGACATTTACACACACCCCAGAGCTGTCAGATCACAAATACAGGCTAGTCTTCTCTTACGTTTAACTAGTCTCAAATATCTTTATCTGTATCATCTCAGTGACAATGAAAAAACACCACCCGGTTTATCTAAAAAAATTTTGGCCAGGTTACTATGTTGTAGCTTTAATTGGCCGCTATTTTTACATCTGTTTTTTCAAACTAATGCAATTTCTAGCTATGACCGATAAGATAGCCACATTAACGTTAGCCCGGTTAGCTAGTGAAGTGGTCAACCTTGGTTGTCGACTGGAAATAACTTGTCAACAATGCTAACTAACATTATTAACGTTAACGTTACATAAAGAGTAATGTCAGTCTCTTGCTAGCTAAGCAGGCTAACGTTAACACTGGGCAGTTGACGTTTTCAAAGCAGTCTTCAACGCTACCAACCTAACATTAATGTCTGAAAGCTGTCGCTTGTCTCAGTTAGCAAGTAATGTTAAATCTAATGACATTTTAAAAACAGAAACAATGTCTCAGCCTACATTGGACCAACATAGCGGTAAAATGACCGTTAAGTTGGCCGATAAAGCGACGTTGCCCTCACCTTCTCTTACCAAAACACAAATGATATTTTTCTAACCGTCACAGGCAGCTTTTACACGTGGTGCGTTCAGGTGAACTGGGAAATGGGAGACTTCCAGCTTGTCAAAGCCACTCGATGCACACAGACGCTACATGCGTTAAGCTCACCAGAATATCAATGAATACAACTTCCGGTTTAGGCTTTCAGCCTTCAAAATAAAAGCCATAAAGTTTAAACCTTAAAATATAGATTTAAACAGATTTATTTTTATTTATTCATCAAATCCAATACGTGTGTGTGTGTGTGTGTGTGTGTGTGTGTGTGTGTGGCCCCCTACGTGTGTATGAAAGTGGAGAAGTGCAGACAGCAGCATTAGGAGAGCTGCATTAGGAGAGAAGTAGTAGAAGTAGTAGTAGTAGTAGCAGTAGTAGTGATAGCAGTAGCAGTAGTAGTAGTAGTATTAGAGGTAGCAGTATTAGACGTAGTAGTAGTAGCAGTAGTAGTAGCTGCAGTAGCAGTAGTAGTGGCAGTAGTAGTAGCAGCATTAGAAATAGTAGTAGTAGTAACAGTAGTAGTAATACTAGTAGCAGTAGTAGCAGTAGTAGTAACAGTATTAGAAGTAGTAGTAGTATTAGAAGTAGTAGCAGTAGTAATAGTAGCAGTATTAGAAGTAGTAGTAGTATTAGAAGTAGTAGCAGTAGTAATAGTAGTAGTATTAGAAGTAGTAGCAGTAGTAATAGTAGCAGCATTAGAAGTAGTAGCAGTAGTAATAGTAGCAGTATTAGAAGTAGTAGTAGTATTAGAAGTAGTAGCAGTAGTAATAGTAGCAGTATTAGAAGTAGTAGTAGTATTAGAAGTAGTAGTAGTAGTAGAAGTAGCAGTAGTAGTACTATTAGCAGTAGTAGTTTTAGCAGTAGTAGTAGTAGTATTAGAGGTAGTAGTAGTAGCAGTAGTAGTAGAAGTAGCAGTAGTAGCAGTATTAGAAGTAGTAGTAGTAGTAGTAGTAGCTGCAGTAGCAGTAGTAGCAGCAGCATTAGAAATAGTAGTAAGTTGATTACAGTTGAAAGAAAGTTGAAGAAGTTGAATTGTAGTAAAATGAAGTGAAAAAGTTGAATTGGAGCACTAATGCTGACCAAACGTACCTAACTGAAAAACTACAAATCCCAGCACTTAGATATTTACATTGTGAGAAAGAGTAGGACTGGCTGAACATTTTAATGTGTAATATATGCATGTAGTCTTAAAGTTGTGGACATTGTGATAGTTCAAATATGTGTAAGCAGAAAAAATCTGCTCATAGGAGCCAAAAACTGAACAGCACTAGTGTTGAACAAACCATCATAGCTCAAAAACTACAAATGCTACCACTTAGATATTTACATTGTCAGTGACAGAAGAAGTAGCTGAACAGTGTGATATATAATATATGTATGTAATGTGAAAATAGTGGAAACTACATCAGTTTAAATACTGAATGTGCAAGAAGAAAAAGCTGTTTAAAGTAGGCAAAATTACTGTAAAGCACTAGTGTTGAACAAACCATCACAGCTCAAAAACTACAAGTGCTATTACTTAGATATTTACATTGTGAGTGACAGAAGGAGTAGCTGAACAGTTTGCTTTAAAATATATGTATGTAGTATGAAAATTGTGGGAATAGTGACAGTTTAAGAATGTGGAAATGACAAAGCTGTTTAAAAGTTAGATAGGGGCCGTAAAACACAGTTTTGCACTAGTGTTGAACAAACCATCATAGCTGAAAAAGTCTAAACACTATGACTTAGATATTTACATTGTGAGTGGCAGAAGGAGTAGCTGAACAGTTTGATGTGTAACGTAGGGTTGGGCGGTATCCAATTTTTGACACCGTTAAACCTTCCCCAAATTTTCCCGCGGTATACGGTATTACCATCTGATAAAAAATCACATTGTATGGCTTGGAGGGAGCCGCCAATTCCAAATGATGAATTTATGTAGTCGCTGCTATACCGTTTCCTGCCACAAGGTGGCTGCAGTGCACTTCAACTGTGATTTTCACACGACAAAAATGTGATACATGTTCCAGTTTTATTCTCTGAACAACATCAGAAACGGAATAGCAAACGTTGCATATTTACAACAGAATATTGAAACAATAACAACAAAACATGTACAAAATTAACAACATGTCATCTATCTTTATTTCTAATTCCCTCTGTTTGATAAGTATATTTGCTCCTATTTTAGTACGAAGCCTCCTTGTTTTCTGATCTGCTTCTGTTACGGTACGTTAGGTAGACGTTTTTTTGTTACTGCAATGCATTACGATAATTACGGTAATCGACGACGGCATGCTCCAGAGACTTCCGCCGGCCGAGCCGTCTTGTGGCACTTGTACGTTACTGCAAACTACAGTTACAAACAGGCACCAGGAGTTTACCAGTATCCACCGTTGTTTGCATGTAAGCTGAAGCTAACTGAAGCTAACTGAACCTGGGCACCGATGTGTTCCCGGTGATCCGGCCGAGATTTCGGCGGGGGTCCGGGGCTTGGATCGGGAGGATCAATGCGGGCCGTGGGCGCGGTGGAGAGGCAGCGGCGGAGAGAGGAGACGGACACAGTCCAGCCGTGTACTAGGTTTTGACCTAGTTTTTTCCCCCGGCCTGTATTTGAGGCCGGCCTTTATTTGTTCGTGTCGACCACAGCCCCGGCCATTATCGGAGACCCGGCTTTTAATTCACTACAGGCCACTATTAGAGGAAATACGGTATTTACTTTTTCCAGCTTGAGCAGGGCACGTAACGGACTTACAACTTTGCCTGCGGTGCTGAACACCCGCTCTGATGGTGAGCTTGTGGCACACGCGCACAAGTACTTTCGGGCCACCCTCGACATCAGCAGAAAGCGGCTGGTTCCTTTTGACTTCCACCAGAGAAGGGGATCTTCGTCTCCGTGAATCACAGGCTCGCGACAATAGGCATTCATCTCTGATTCTGCTTGCTCCTCTATGGTGCCGAGTCCGACGGGACCTGCCGCGCCCGCCGCATCAGCTTTTTTTTGCAAGAGACTGCCCAAAGTTATCTTTTTTTTCGGGGGTGCAGGTTGGGCATCTCTCTCCTCTTCTTCTGCCAGAAATTTTTTTATGACGGTAATGAAACGGACACCGTTGCTATTTTCAAATACCCCGGGATACCGTATTACCGTATTACCCTAGTGTAACGTGTATATAGTGTGAAAATTGTGGGAGTCATGACAGTTTAAGAAATTTGAATATTTAGTTAAAAATCACAGCATCTGAAGTCTGAAGAGTAGCTAGAGTGGGGATGACATCACACACTCTAGCAAGCTGAACATTCCACCATTCATTTCTATTGGGAAAAAATTCCCGTTTAAACGTAAATAGCGGAAAAACTAAACATCGGAACGCTTAGAAAAGTAATAGCACGCTATTCCCGAACATGCTGAACGTTTGAGAGTTGGAACCGCATCGATAGCTCAAACGGTTCAAGCCGCATTAAAGTTTAAAAAAGTGTCCGGAAGAATAAAAAGAAGTTGAAGATATTGAAAAATAATAATAAGTAAGACGGATAACAATAGTTTGCTTGCTGAAGCAAGCACACTAAATAGTTTGCTTGCTGAAGCAAGCACACTAATAAGTAAGATGGATAACAATAATTTGCTTGCTGAAGCAAGCACACTAATAATAAGTAAGGAGAATAACAATAGTTTGCTTGCTGAAGCAAGCACACTAATAATAACCTTTATTTGTATAGTACCTTTCATACACAACATGCAGCTCAAAGTGCTTTACACCAATAAAAGGCAGATAAGAGACAGATAAAAAGATAAAATTCATATA